>NW_010972621.1:610721-611277 GCF_000737465.1 Haliaeetus leucocephalus
ACCAGTAGTTTCTGGCTCAGTGCTCTCCTGCAACTTCTCCATAGTAATACTAAGTGCCTGTTTCCACAATAACTGTACACTGCTCAGCTTTTGCAGGTAAGGTTATGAAACAACTGGGGATCAACACTTCTCTTCAGACTGCTTCTCTCCCATTTGTACTATCATTTTGCCATCTTTTAAGCTAACAGGAGCAGTGTTGTCTCACTTCTTGCAGGCAGTCCAACTCTATTTTGCCTGCACACTGCAGTGCTCCCCATGGCGCTCTGGTACATTCTTTACAGCACACGCAATTTTTTCTACAGGCTGCAGCACAAAATGAATAGGGCATCAGGGCATTCAGATACTACTCCTTGTTTGCTGTCTGCAGTAATCAGCAAGCATTTTGAAAAGACTGTCATTAGTCACTACCAATACAGAGCCACCAGTCTTTTGCAGGATCAGAGCAAGTTAGTGGTGCAGCATCCATTTCCATTCTCAGACTGACAACCTCACTCAAACTCCAGAAGCCTTACAAATACACCTTTACAACAATGCTCCCCACTACTAAAGAGCTAAC
>NW_010972621.1:613086-617874 GCF_000737465.1 Haliaeetus leucocephalus
CTGACAAACAGGTTTTCATCCCACGCCTTACACAGAGTCCCCACAACTCCCCATATTACCGTGTAAAAACTAAACATCCATCGGGTTTTGTGGTGACTTTCCATGGAGTTTTGGGTGTCTTTTTCACTCTGGTGTGATGAATCCAAGCGTTCTGTTCCTTGATTCTGATTGCAGTAAAGGAGGTGAGTAGTACTTGGAATGGTCCTTCCCACTGTGGTTCCAGGGTTTTTTCTGTAAGAGACTTTACATATACATAATCCCCAGGTTGTATATTATGTACAGGTCCATCTAAACCTCTCCCTCGAGTCCCAGCCACATGTTTCCTGATTTTATTGAGCTGTTTACTTAATGCTATCATGTAAGAGGTCACAATTTCGTCCCCAGCTTGTACAGACACCCCTTTCTGTATTTCATAGGGTCTTCCATATAACATTTCAAAGGGGCTCAGTCCTTCTTTCGCCCTTGGTCTTGTTCGTATACGCAGAAGGGCTAAAGGGAGAGACTGAGGCCATGTTAGATTTGCTTCTTGTCCCAATTTTACAATTTGTTGTTTGATTAAGTGGGTCATTTTTTTTCCACTTGACCACTTGACTGGGGGTGATAAGGAGTATGAAGTTGCCAATCAAGCAACTGGCGGCTAATTTGTTGTACTATTTTTGAGACAAAATATGGTCCTCTGTCAGAGGACATGGTTGCTGGAACCCCGAAACGTGGTATTATTTCTTGCACTAATATTTTAGTTACCTCCCGGGCTTTAGCCGTTCTTGTTGGGAATGCTTCTGGCCAACCTGAAAAGGTATCAGTTAAAACCAATAAATATCGATACCCCCCTTTTCTTGGAAGTTCTGTAAAATCAATTTGCCATTGTTGTCCAGGCCCATTGCCTTTTCCAATCTGGCCCATTTCCGGCTTGGGGGTATTCTTAGGATTAGTCTGGAGGCAAAGATCGCATTGTTGAGTCACCTGTCTCACTGTGGTATATAAATTTTTAGCCACAATTTCTCTTATTAAATGTTTATACAGAGCCTCTGTCCCCCAATGTCTTTTCCTATGCTCTTCCCGTATCATATGTCACAGTAAGCAAGAGGGAATGATTAGTTTTCCCTGTGGGGTATGAGCCCACCCTTCTTCATTATATGACCCTTCTAAATCTGTAATAAGTTTCTGATCTTCCTTGGTATATTCTGGCTTACCTTTTAGGGAGATTTGTCTATCAGGAATTAAAGCCCCTTCTATTTTTACCTTTGTTTTGGCCACTTGTTTTGCCTCTCTGTCCGCCAGCTCATTCCCTTTTTCCAAATCTGAGCTCACTTTCTGGTGTGCCTTAATATGCATAATTGCTACTTTCTTAGGGAGCTGGACAGCTTCCAGTAACTTCAGAATTTCTTCTGCGTGTTTGATATTTTTCCCTTGAGAACTCAATAGTCCTCTCTCCTTCCAAATTGCTCCATGTGCGTGTACAACTCCAAAGGCATATTTTGAGTCTGTATAAATGTTCACAACTTTGCCCTGGGCCAATTCCAGGGCGCGGGTTAGAGCAATTATTTCTGCCTTCTGTGCGGAGGTGTTCATGGGTAAAGCTCCTGATTCTGTCACCTCTTGGCTGGTGGTGATGGTGTATCCCACATGTCGATTACCATTTAGGATGTAACTGCTTCCATCTGTGAACCACGTTTCCCTGTTTTCCATGGGGCTGTCTTTCAGGTCTGGGCAGCTTGCGTATGTTGCTTCGATGGTTTCCAAACAGTCATGATGTACCGGTTCTCCTGTGTTCCCGCTGAGAAAAGAAGCTGGGTTGACAATGTTAGTGACTATAATCTCCACGTCATCCTGCTTTACCAATATAGCTTGATACCTCAGGAATATTTGTGGAGAGAGCCAGTGTCCACCTTTTGCTTCCAGTACTGCTGATACTGTGTGAGACACCAGAACAGTCATTTTCTGGCCCAGAGTAAACTTTCGGGCTTCCTGTATATTCAGTATCATGGCCGCAACCGCCCGCAGGCATCCAGGCCAACCTTTTGCAGTCGTGTCTAACTGCTTAGAGAGGTAGGCAACTGCCCGTCGATATGGGCCCAGGTTTTGTGCTAATATTCCCAGGGCAATGCCCTGCTTCTCGTGGGAGTAAAGAAGAAACGGCTTACTCACATCTGGGAGTCCTAAGGCCGGGGCCGACATCAAAGCCTTTTTCAGTAGCTCAAAGGCTCGTTCGGTCTCCTTGTTCCACCCAAGGTGTTTCTGCTCAGTGGCTGTTAGTGCATACAGTGGTTTAACAAGCAATCCATAATTATAGATCCACAATCGGCACCACCCTGTCATTCCCAGAAAAGTCCGTAACTCTTTTACTGTCTGAGGTCTCTGAGTTAGGCATATTGCCTCTTTACGGGCTTGTCCCAAAGTTCTTTGTCCCGCACTGATTTCATAGCCCAAATAATTCACTTTGCGTTGCATTACCTGTACCTTTTTCTTGGATACCCGGTACCCTTGAAGTCCCAGGAAATTCAACAGAATCACCGTCCACGTCATACAATCTTTCTCTGTCTTGGTGGCAATCAGGATATCATCCACATACTGCAACAGCTTCCCTTCCTCAGACGGGGTTTCCCAGGATTCTAAGTCTTTTGCAAGCTGATTGCCAAAAATGGTAGGACTATTCTTAAATCCTTGTGGCAACACTGTCCAAGTGAGCTGGGTCTTTCAACCACTCTTGGGGTTTTCCCATTCAAATGCAAATAATTTTTGGCTGGTCTCATGGAGAGGGAGGCAAAAGAAAGCATCCTTCAAATCTAAAACAGTAAACCAAGTCAATTCAGGTGTTAATACGGTCAACAGGGTATATGGGTTTGAGACTACCGGGTAAAGATCTTCAGTTATCTTATTCACCGCCCGGAAGTCTTGGACCACCCGATATGACCCATCGGGCTTCCAAACAGGTAATATAGGGGTATTGAATTCAGACTCACACTCTTTTAGTAATCCCAACTGCAAAAATTTTTCTATCACCGGCTGGATTCCTTCTCTGTCTTCCTTCTTTAGGGGATACTGTTTCATCCTTACCGGCTTTCGGCCTTCCTTGATCCTAACTTCAACAGGTGGAGCACTTTTCGCTCTTCCAGGTGCATCGGTAGCCCATACCCCCGGGTACACTTGGTTTAAGATGTCCTCGTTAATATTTCCTTCTAGGGGGAGACTGGTTAAGGTTAGGCTCAATATTTGAATATATTGCTGATCTTTTACCTCCAGAATAATTTCTCCCTTTTCAAATACAATTTTTGCTTCCAATTGTTCCAACAAGTCCCTTCCCAAAAGTGCCTTTGGGGAGTTGGGCATATATAAAAATTTATGAATGCCCCACTGTTTTCCTAATTTATATTCTAAAGGTTTACAAAAATATGCCTTTTCACTTTGGCCAGTCGCTCCTTTCACCATGACATAATCATCTCCCAGGGGCATCAAAGCTTGGTTCAGAACCGAGTATGTTGCCCCCGTATCTACCAAGAATTCTATTTCTTGTTGTGTTTTCCCTAGCTTAATTATAACCAGTGGATCCGCTAGGGTAGATTCCCCAGGTTCCCGTCAATCTCCCTTCACATGGGCTACTGTTCTTCCTGTTTGAGCCCTCTGATCCTCCTTGTTCCTTGGGCATTCCCTTTTCCAATGACCGAATTTCTTACACAAAGCGCATTGATCCTTGCCCAGTCGGGGCAAGTCTCATCTAGGCCCTCTTCCTCTTTCTTCCTGAATAACAGCCATTAATTTCCTTTGCCCTTGCCTATATCCTTCTTCTCTGTTACTAAATACTCTCCATGCTTCATCCAACAATATTTCTAAATTCCTACTCTCTGTAGGGCGTAATTTCTGAAGTTTGCACCTTATATCCCCTGTAGATTGACCCAAAAACAGGGAAACCAATTGTTGTACTCCTACCTCTGACCCAGGATCCAGCGGTGTGTTGCGGCGCATTACATCCCTCAGTCGATCCAGGAATTCAGATGGAGACTCAGAAGGACTCTGTTTGACTGCATATAAAGCTGACCAATTTATAGTTTTGGGGATTGCCCTCTCCATTCCTTTTGTAATCCAATCCTGATATCCCTGCAATCTTTCCATATGTGCAGATCTATTAACATCCCACTTTGGGTCTTGGAGAGGGAAATATTCTTTAACGTCCCCTCCTGTGATCTTATAATGATCTTCAGCTAGGTTCTCTGCTGTTTTTAAAATCAGCTGTTTCTCTGTTTCGGTCATATATTCTAATAATAGCTGTATATCCTTCCAAACAGGGTTATGCTGTTTTACAATAAATTGGAAATGTTTAGTTACACTTACCGGATCACTCTTATCATCTTTAGCAACCTTTTTCCATTCCCCTAGGTCAGCAGTAGAAAAGGGTACTTTGATTAACATCGTCCCACCATCCGGCCTCACCGCCTCTCGGAGAGGTGCTTGTAAAGCTGTTGAGGTAGTTTTCTTCCTAGTACGGGAAGATACAGGGCTGTCCAGGGGGGTTGGAGTTCTATCCGAGTCTTCATCCTGTTCCTGTGGTCAAGGGGGAGGCTTAAACAAATCAGTTAGATCTTGTTCTGGTACCTGATGAAATTTTATTTGTCTCTGTACATCTTTGTCCAATACTACATGCCGAACAACACCGCCTCAGTTTACCTCTAAGCTCCTTGTTGTTCTCTCACTCAAGTGCAAGCACCATGGGGTCCTGTGGGGGTACTATTCCACAGTCCCTTTGCCACTCCGGATGGTTTCGGAGGGTGAAAAACATGTCTGCATACGAAA
>NW_010972621.1:618585-642847 GCF_000737465.1 Haliaeetus leucocephalus
GTAGTTCTGCTCCAAACCACAAGCTCCCTGGGACAATTCTTCAACCACACTCTCTGAGAATACCCTCCATTTGAAACTTTTTCTTGATCATGTGTCTAATTTCACCTGCACATTTTGTTACAGTGTATATGGCTTTGCTGATTCTTCTACTTACCAAAAAAAACCTCAAAAAAAATCACTTTCATATCTCTTGCATTTTTTAGACATTGCCTCTAAGTATTCTTTCCCAGTTTTCCAGTTCTCTCTACTTTTCAGTTATTCTATTTTAAAATTAGAATCTGAAAAATCTTTGCAAACCTGTGGTAATATCATTTTGCATCCCCAAGAAAAATGACGAAAGCTACCTTCAATTTATAAAGCAGAATTTCTGGTTTAAAAGACAGGTCTGAGGAAGTAAGATGGCAGAATGACACACTTTAAAATATATTTGATATAACTATTTAAACAAATTTGAATGTAATAGGATCTAAATAATTATTTTAATGCTTGTTCTTACAAATATTCAGCTTCACCCTTCTCCCACCTATTTAAGGAATATATGCTCTCATGTAAGGATTA
Source organism: Haliaeetus leucocephalus (assembly GCF_000737465.1). Taxonomy (NCBI): domain Eukaryota; kingdom Metazoa; phylum Chordata; class Aves; order Accipitriformes; family Accipitridae; genus Haliaeetus; species Haliaeetus leucocephalus. The sequence goes on from NW_010972621.1 coordinate 619,144, forward strand.
TATAATGTTGATAGAATTCTTTTATGAAGGTAAATCTACTGGAACTATTGAAGCAAGGGTTTTTTTGCCCCCCCCCCCGAATTTGTTGGAAGGACACTGAACTGACCTTTGAGATAAACAGGGGAGATGATAAATAATTAGTAGTAATCATAATAATAAAATTTATTTCCAATATCTTTTAGTTTCTCCCCCTGCCAAATTGCTGATACATCATACTAGAATACAAATCTTTTTATTCATCTGCTCATCTGCCTATAAACTTGCAGAGACTTTCAATTTCAGCAAACTGATAGCATATTTCCATACATTCTGTATGGCATGTCTAAATATTTTGATGGTTTTAATATTTTGTACCAGCTGTGGAAACTGGTTTGCTGCTAGGTGGCTGTAAAAGTGAGATTTGGTAAATAATTATTAGAAAACTTACACTAACACTATGATTGAAACAATAGACAAAAGTATAGCCAAGCAATTAACTAGTAGAGGTAGTTACTCATAAGTTTTGCAGTTCTTTGCTCTTATGACTAGATGTTCCTGTACGCCAGATGAGAACAATGTTGAAACTGACCACATGTGATTCAAACTGCATTAAGCTTCAAGATCAAAGAACAAGGACAAGAACAAAGACTTCAGGGACAGCCAACAGAATCTCAAATGGTTGGTGGTCGTAAAAGCAGCCCTTTGACTCAAATGGATCCTTCATTGTGCATGATCGGATGTAGGCAGTACTATGATAATCAGTTACAATAATTTTTATGTGTATGTATACTAACCAGATTAATATGTAATTGTTACTCCATATAACCTGTTAGTGCTAAAGCTGTGGCATGCACACTTGGTGGAACTATCCCCCATGCATCCAGTGCTGCGATAAACAATGCCTGCTTTCTAAAACTCCAAAACAAGTCTTAGTTTCTTCAACCAGCTTTTCAGGATCACTGTTCCACACTTTTCTTTTGAACTTATCTAACCATAAAGTTTCAGATTTTAGTGTAAAATAAATTACCTGTTGAATACAACAGAAAATCTAAGTTGTGTTGATGTGCGGAAAACAGACTCCACAATCACTGAGACTGTAAAGTAGGTATGTTCATTCAGCACTGGGCAACACGGTGGGTAGTGCCACCAAAGTTATGCGCGCCTGACTTGGCAGTTCGCCTCAAGTTTATACAGTCAAGTGTTACATATTCACAATACGCCTATACATATGCATGGCCTATCCCCGCTTCATATTAAAATTAGCTCCGAGAGGTCATTTGCATAGTCTCCTCTGGTTGTCTGATGGTTGCAGAGATGAAGATAGATGACTCCTCTTCGTCACCGCTAATAACCTTTTTTCATGCGCAGGCTCAGTGGTTTCTTGGTATTTAGCCAAGCTGTAAGGCCAGTCTTGGCTGGTTCTTGGGGCCAACTCCTGCTTCTTATCAGGAGCTGTCTCTGCCTCATTGGCTAGCTCTTGGGACCAGCTCTTCTTATCAAGGACTGTCTCTGACACAGCTAATTTCAACAATGTCAGCGCTAAACATCATCTTTTATCCCTCTTTATTAAGTCTACTGAGATTCTTTTGACTCCCCTTGTTCAGTGTCATAATAAGAATGGCACATTAACGGCTTCTGGCACCCCTTACAATAAAAATCTGCTTAATTTTTATTGTAACCTTACCGAACTGTCAAAGCTGGTGTTTAAATATGTGTTTGGGCTGCTTGATTGGTTCAGACTGATTCTGTCTCTTTCCTTTTCCTGTCTTTGCTTTTCCAGGGTCTCAGTGCACAAAGATGGGTTTTCTTAGAGTGGTTTACACCCAACCTTTAGAAGAAGGACCTCAGTATAGACTATGATATGATAGTCAGTGAAGCACGTGCCTGTTTTATGTGTTCCCTCAACACAGACTGTTTTTATAATTGACTCATAACTTAGACCTTTAAGGAAGCATGTGATGGGAGGGAGAAATAACATTTTATACATGCTTGATTGTAACTCTCAGGTGTAAATCTCTTCAAAAATCATAGATACTATTTTCACAGATTGTGAAACATGGGCTTATAGAAGTCTTCACCTGCAGTTGTTTTTTCTGCTACTGTGGTTTGGGGAAATGTTTCCTAAACTCCTAAAATCTCATGCTGATTAATATAATGCAGAAAAAAGAATGTATTGTTGTGTGCCTGTGTCAGCCCTGGGGAAGAGGATCCAGGAGCTGGGAATCTGACTACACCTCAGTTAGCAGCTGATATCTGTAGTGTCTTCAGGGCTGCTTCAAATATTGAAGGGTGGCCACTTTCAAATTGCACTATTTGTAATTCTAGTTCAGAGATAAAAATCTTGTGATTCAGAAGGCTCCAGCCCTGTTCACAACCTGTACTTAATCTGGACAGGATGCTCTAGGCTGTAATTAACACCTTATTTTCTTGCATTAAAACCTTACTGTTTACAAGTAGTCAATCAATAGGAAATACCAGGGTTAAGTATGCCTGTTTAGTCTTAATGTATTTCTATTTGTATGCCACAGTCTTTAACTACAAACTATTTTCTTTTAGATGCTAGCTTTTATTTGGAGTACAGAAAAGACAAAATGAGAAAGTTAATGAGCAGCTAAATACTGATTTAGCCTCACTGTCTAAAAGTGTGGTGCCATGTTTTCTGAGCTAACTTCTCAGTGGGCTCATCTGCCAGCACAATTCAGACATTTGTCTTCTCTTAGACATGTAAAAAGGGTCATTGTCCCCCTTCCCAATTTCAAGATTAGAAATTGAGACAGAGAGATTAAAATCAGCAATATCTGATAAATTTGGATGTTTTGGATTGAGCCAGGCAGGACCTGACAACATCACAAAATCTTTCCCACATTTGAATCATAGCTTATACTGTTTTCATCATCTCAGCACTTCAGAAATTCATGTTGCAACATCCCAGGTCAGACAGTAAGAAAAAGTAACCCACAGCTACTGACAACTTGAGCAGAATGTCATAGATGTGATTTGCTTAAACTGACCATTTTTTCCCTCTTGAGAACTTCTCTCTCATTCACTTTCAGTTTCTCAAAAAAAAAAAAAAAGTATTATTTAATACATATGTTGGATCATTTCCAAAGCAGGTTTGTCTTGTGGACTGAATTAACCGGGATTCTATTCTTCTGTACATTATACATTATAATATAGATTATAATGCAGCTAACCTACCATTGTACCTCCTGTTCAGCTATATGCAACAGCAAACTGACAAGCCAGTTGATCATTTTGCACATGGAGATTTAATGATCCTTTCCAGATGGGTATTTTTACTGCTGAACTTGTAAGAATCAAATGGGAAAACCTCTGTTGAGCCAGTAACGTCTTAATGTTGCCGAAAAACTCGGAATAAAGAACTTATCAACACCAATTTAGTGTAGATAAGCAGACACTTCTTTATTGAAGGCTGGGTGCGCGGGTGAGTCCTCTCACGAACCACGCACACCTGAACACCAAAATCATACACCTTATATCAAACTTATTAATACATATTCATTAGATTTCCGAGAAATGTTATGCATATTCATTAGATTTCTCGGAATTTATTAGCATATGTAAATGTCCTTTACGCAAGCGCAGTGAAGGTGTCTGGTGGTCTTCCAAAGCCCTCTGGTGGTCTTCCATAGTCTTCCTCACTTTGTCCGATAGTTGACCTTTCATGTGATTCTGCGCAGTACGATTTTTGCCATCATGTATTAGATTTACATAAAATACATTCAATGTTAATTCTTGAATTTAATATTTCTAGTGATTGGTCCTCAGTCACACCACCTTATCAATATTCTTATACTAAAACAATCATTGGTTAATCTCACTTAACTCTACTGATTGGAATTCTCGTTAATTAGATCGAAGTAAATCTTTACCAAAGCTTCCGTGGTTAACTGATTTCAGACAATACTTATTTTTTTATGACTGTATACAGCACATTTTGTATGTTCCTAAGTTTCGGTGACTATATTGCGAGCTTCAAACACCTATATTCTACAATCTTTACCTTTTGATCAAACCCAGCTTATATAAAATTTTAACTTATCAAAATATTTGTAACATTAATAGAGGCATCAAGATCTAACTGTAGATTTCTTCTTTATGTTTGGTCTGGCAGTGATAACTACCATTCTGATTCCAGTGTGGAGAGAGTCTGAACATGGACTTTCTGTTATTTTCATTGGGTTGAAGAAGCAGACTTTAAGATAGCTTGAATATCTCTCATAATCCTGTAGTCATATTTGGAGCTACACTAAATGATACCGAAAAGCCGGTCGAAGAAACTCTCTAAGACTTCTTTTGGAGTTTTAGAAAGCAGGCATTGTTTATCGCAGCACTGGATGCATGGGGGATAGTTCCACCAAGTGTGCATGCCACAGCTTTAGCACTAACAGGTTATATGGAGTAACAATTACATATTAATCCGATTAGTATACATACACATAAAAATTATTGTAACTGATTATCATAGTACTGCCTACATCCGATCATGCACAATGAAGGATCCATCTGAGTCGAAGGGCTGCTTTTACGACCACCAACCCATTTGAGATTCTGTTGGCTGTCCCTGAAGTCTTTGTTCTTGTCCTTGTTCTTTGATCTTGAAGCTTAATGCAGTTTGAATCACATGTGGTCAGTTTCAACAATGTTCTCATCTGGCGTACAGGAACATCTAGTCATAAGAGCAAAGAACTGCAAAACTTATGAGTAACTACCTCTACTAGTTAATTGCGTGGCTATACTTTTGTCTATTGTTTCAATCATAGTGTTAGTGTAAGTTTTCTAATAATTATTTACCAAATCTCACTTTTACAGCCACCTAGCAGCAAACCAGTTTCCACAGCTGGTACAAAATATTAAGACCATCAAAATATTTAGACATGCCATACAGAATGTATGGAAATATGCTCTCATGCAGACGTAATGAAAGAAGATGGCTGATACAAATCCTTCTGTATAGCAAATAAATTATTAAAGTCAGCATCAACTCAAAATAGAAGACCAGTGTGATGCATCCTATTCCTCCAGATCCTCTGAACGATCCCTTAGAGGACACCAGAATGTCTTTCAGTTTACTCCACACCTCCTAGATATTCTGCTAATATTTGCTCTGTTAGTATTAGAAAAGCTATTTTCAGTTTTCTATTTTGGATGTGATTCCTTGGTAAGTTTTCTTTCAAGATTAATAGCAGCTTTTTGTATGCTTTCTGAATCATCTTTGTAGCCTGTAAAACAACAGGACTTTGTACAGCTTTGCTGATTTACCAGAGAGTAAGAAGTCATATTCAAAATACTGAGTTTATAGGGTGAACTGAAGGTCTTCCCAACAGGCAAAATTTGATGCCCTGGGAAGAAAGACCTGGGGAAGGGGACAAACTGAGCAGGGAACTTTGGAGTCTCTTGCTTTCAGCTGCTCTCTGAAATGGTGAGGCAAATGGTGGTGACAGAAAAAGTCTGAGGAAGTGTTCAATATACCTTGACTCCTCTGTTAGCAGCAATAGCAAAACAGCAACAGGGTTAAAAGCAAAGTGTGAGGCCATGGTAGTTTATTGCTCTCTTGCAGTCTGCTTCCCTAGTTAGGATCTAGGACTAAGTCTGGTGAGATGCTGGTTCCAACATAGAAAAGGGACTTCAGTTACTCTAGTCTGCCTTTGTATAATTCACTGATTACTGAGCTGTTCTTTAAGTTTTCTTAATTTTTTCCCTGCCTGCTTTCAAGAAGCTGAAAGCTCTTTGTTGGCAGGAACATATACATGCATATGTACATTCTATATGCACATCCAGGCTATCATGATTAAAAGGCCAACATTTTCTTTTGTTCTGGAAGGATCTTTCAACATCTAACTATTGCGTGTTCCTTCTACTCCATAGATAAGTTTTATTCATCTAGGAATACTAAATAACATTTTCTAGATTTAAAAGAAAATCTCAGACTTTATATCTGAATCCTGGTTTGACCCCCATCACTCGCAGATTAGTGAATATTTCCCATGTAAGAATCCACTTGAATATACAGATAATGATAATGGCATTCCAAAATCAAGTATCCTTTATGTGAGACACTGCCTGTTACTGATGATCCATTTGTAGTACATGCCACATACTGATTCACTTACAATGAGTTGGAAGGAAAGCTACAAGACTAGCCATTAAAGAAGATTTCATAGACCAGCTAAGTAACACTTTTCTTCCCCCTATGCACCTCAAAACTTTTCCCCTACCTCTGTTTTTTATTCTTAACATACTGGCTTTACTGACTGCTGTTGATTGAATATGTATCGCAGCTGCAAATCTGATAACTAAATTGGAAGCTGACCATTGGTTTTGAATGTAAGCTGTTAGCTGATGGGTCAGGTACAATTGACTCTTCTGCATACAATTGTTAGCAGCTGTGGGGGATCTAGATTGAACCTTTGTATTTTACTGAAATCATTGGCAGGGAAGCTTCTGTGAGGAAAAGCACACGAGGTAAAGCATTTCTCTGAAACAGCAGTGGCAGATGGTAGTTAAAATCTGAAAGGCATATTTGTTAAACAAGCAGTAACAAATATTGTGTAACATTTATCAAATGCCATTATCAGGTAAGGTAGCTATTTGGTAATACCAAGATGTGAAAAGAACTGCATTTTCCAGAGAGCATTAATTTTCTGAATTTAAATAAATTCTCTATGAATTCAATGTTTATATGTTTTTCTAAGCTTAAGCATGTTATATCAATGCTTTTCCCTTTATTTCTGAGAGGTGAAGACTTGAAAATGTATATATTCTCAAACGTTTCACATCTATTCCCCATTTACCCTCTCTAGTCCCTATAGTTAGGCCTTCCCTTTCTAGTGTCTTGGTAATGTTACAAGGAACAGCTAGCTTTAAATCCAAAAGTTAACTAGTCTCCTTAGTGAGTTAAATTATGAAACTGTTGGGTGACTAAGAGGAAAGTGACATACCTGAAACTATTAGAAATCCTTTTCTTTACAGAAAGATGGGTGTTTAAACATTCAGATCACACCTGACACTACTTACCTATTTATAGTCCTGATATTGAACTCATTTAGACTCACAATTGGAAAATTGGTACTGCAAAACCAACTGGACCAAACTGAGCAAGTAAGTGACAGGACTTCCTGATATAACTAATGGATGAGTAATGGCTCAATAACATTAAAGCTATGCTCCATCATAGACCTATGGTAACATTACCCAATCTTCCTCGTGGTCTTAATAAGTGTTAAGAGTTGATTGTAAAAGGAATATATTTTCTGAAATGAAAACCTGAGCTTTCAAAATTTTATAATGAAGAAAGAGGTGAGGTTCAGGGTTTTTTTATTATTATATACTCTATCACATAAGATAAACATGGGAAAAATAGTGTGCTGAAGATCTCTCTTTTCCACTGTATTACGTGAGTTGACTTATAAAGATTCTGGTTTCCTAAGCAGCAGCCAATCACTCAATGTCAGTGAAAAGTCCAGTTTTTGTTGGGTAGCAAAACTTGCACTGTTTTACAACTAACTTCTGCTGCTGAAGAATTAAAATGCAACAGCATTGATCTGTTAGTCTGTCATTAGCAAAGAACATAGTACTGTCAGGGTGCTTAGCTTAGTAGTGACAAGCTCTGCAACCGTCTCTCTGAGATTGATTGTGTGATTTGAGCTGTTGTCTGTCTAATATTTTGCCCAATATTAGTCCTTCCTAAAAGATTAAACAGACAATAATTTTGTAACACCAAGTAACTGTGTTTAAGTATACTTCTCCATCACTGAAACTGTACTGCTCAAGCCTGCGAATCATCAGAGCTTCATATGGGCTCATATTCAGATACTTGTATTTGATTCACTTACTCTGATTATCACTGAGGGGATCGATATCCCCAATATGCATCACAGTTGTCTTCTCTTCACTGATCAGGTTCAGCTAAAGTGACATACTGTGTTAATGGCTGCCTTGGCCTTTTGATAAATTCATGGCTTAATTCTTATAAAATGTGGTGGGCAAAAGTTATCGTCTGGTGTTAAGCACTTGACTTTTAACATTTTGATAATAAGATTGATTTTTCTCACTTGCATCAGAAAATGCTGAAATTTATTTTCCAGTCTTCTTTCCCTCCTGAGAAGGATATACTCTTCTTACATAAATATTCAGATGGAGAGCAGACACCAGAAGTTCTGGTAATGAAAATTACCTCAGTGATTTTACTGAAATTCTGGGAAATACTGAAAACTAGGATATTAAAAAGCGGTAGTAATTGAGCCATGAGGATTATGGAATGCATGCATGAAAAGGTTTAGGAAGTTAGAGATAGTCAGAGCAGGCCCATAATGAGACAAAGACGTAAGATTTTAAGGCTCTAGTTGGCAATTTTTCAAAAAGCCTGAGGTCTGCGTGCTAGTCAGTTTTATTAGTTCTCCTGACAACACACCAAGGGCAGCCATTGGTATAATATTTACAAAACACTGTCTCCTTTGAGCAAATAACTGCATGACCTTGACACCATCCCCTGCCCTCCCCCTTTCTCCTGCCAGTGCACCCAGCTTACCAGGTTGATGGGCATGGAAAGCCCAAACCTTAGCTGGGACATGCACCTCTGACACTGGCTCCCAGGAACAGTTCTCCAGGTTGTACCCTGCCCAATCAATCAAATACTGTGGGGTACCCTGGGATATCTGGCAATCCAAGATAGCAGGATACAATATTCCTCTGGGCCTAGACCATAACCAGAGTCAGAGGTCAAGGGTGACACTGGAAGGGATCTGGGTGAACAGGTTTTTACAGGCAGACATGAACAACAGTATGAATCTTGGGAGCATGCAGAAGTTGCAGACGAAATGTGACCTTACTCACCCAGGCCATGGTTTTCTGTGGGCCTGGGTAATGGTGGTCCAACTTAGAAGATGGGCGCACCGAATGAACATGTTTACATGACAACCAAGGTCTTTTCACAGCTGCTCTTGAAGAAACAAACATATGGGTAGCAACCACTCAAGGGAGTCCACAGGGAAAAGCATGTGAACAAATGCTGGAGTAGCTGGGTGGTCACGGAGGTGAAAACCACACTGTGCATTCAAAAGGGTCTGCTGCATGGAAGAGTGGACACTACTGTTGCAGGTGAATTTTGCCAACAGGAACGGATTCCCAGGCATCCTGATGGTAACTAATATAACAATGGAGATAGTGCTTCAGGATCTGGTTTACGCATTCCCTCTGATCATCACACAGTGGGGTGCTAGAGGGTGGAAATGCAGAGTTGCACCTCCAGAGCTGGGCTGAAAACTAGGGCCCTTGATTCATAACCATGCTGTCCTACAGGCCATGGCGATGAGACACATGCTGCACCAACAGATGTGCTGTTTGAGATGCTGTGGCCAGCTTCTTCAGTGGAATAAAACTAGCCAGCTTTGTCAACATAAGCAGAACCAGCACTGCTGTGAGGGGGGCAGCACCCCCATGTCTTTGACAGTAAGGCACCCTGGACTGAGCTGGGCTAACTGGATAAAGGGCAGAAAAAGAAATTATCTCCCCACACCCCAGGCAATGACGAGTGTCTGTACTTCCAGGAGACCCTGACAGGTGTCCCCTCAGTGGCAAAAATAGGACAAGACACGGATCAGCTCTGCATTGGCATAGGAGCCTTCCTCTACAAACTTTGTGCAGAGTTTTTTACTCAGTCTCTGGCATAGACTGAGCAGGGGGCAAAAAAGAGTAGCTGAAGCATGAGATCCCCCCCAATATACCTCTATACTCAAAAGTGAGGAGGTGTGGTCATCCCTAACCCTGTCTCCTCCAGTGCTTGGGGACTTAACCTACTGCAAGGACTTGATCCCTAATGGAACAAAAGAAAGCTGACTTTCATGTGACCACTGGGAAAAGAACTACACAAGTCCTCCAAGAAAACTTCCATAAAAGATGCAAAAAGAGTTCCCTATCCCCAGTAAATCAGGGAGGGAGAGACTAAGCAAGTAAGGGAGAAAACCCCCACCATGCAAAAGAAGAGGAGTAGTGGGAGAATGCAGAGGAAGAGCAGCATGGGCCCTTGCTGGACTCTGCGCAACACCAGAGCTTCTCTGCCATGGCTTGAGTCTTCTCCTGTGTCTCACACAGCTCCTGCGGCTTGAGCTGCTCTGTGCATGTCTGCAGAGCTCTGAGACCACCCTCTGTGTACACATCACAGGGGTGTGGGTACCAGGCACCTTTGCCCAGGGTTCCCAGCAGGGGGGCTCTTGGGGCTAGTTATCAGGGTGGGCCAAAAACTAGAGACAGGGAGGTTGAGATATAAAGGCTGTAGCAGGCAGTAGCTTGAAGCCTGCTAGTCAGTTTAGCTAGCTCTCCTGATAACACACCAAAGGCAGCCATTGGTATAATATTTACAAAACACTGTCTCCTTTGCGCACATAACTGCATAACCCTGACAGAGATCATGGACAAAATGGGAAGAGGTTAAGGAATTTTAGGAACAAGAAGAAATGCTTCTGAGTCTGGTAGGTACTATTCACCATGTTATTATAGACATCAACCTAAAAGTGCTTTCAATTTATTCAAACTAACAGAAATAGAAGGTAATAAGCATTCACACAGCTAGCCTGAAATTTCAGCAAGACGGATTTGATTTCTTGTTGGTACAGATTTCGTTTTGTGACCTTCAGCGAGTAATTTATGGGTAGACTCACAATGGGACTAACTCCTGAAGAGTTTCTCAAAATTTTAGATCAGCAACTGCTTGCTTGTCAGGACTCAATCTTTATACATTCCTTTTTCACTTCCAAATACTTATGTGGTTTTAAAGAAAAAGGCAAGAGTAGATTTGTTTGTCCCTATTTGTTCTTTTCATTGTAAGGTTCACCTGCAATCAGATGTACATTTAAGTATTTTCTCTCTTTAGGGTTTGTCTTGGGGAGTGGTGTTGGGCAGGGTGATGTGAGGTTGCTCTTTACACTGAAGACACCCCTAATCACTCAACTACTATCTGTTGTAGAAGTCTTACTCTGGAGCTTGTCTGCTTTCAAAATAATTCTTTAGAATAGAGAGTTGAACCTGGTTCTCCTATGTTTAAGCCTGAAATGTCCCTAGATACTAGGGAATCAATATATTTCTGTCTTACTGTCTGTCGTGAAAAAAGACTTCACTGACTTTAGAAGTGGAGGAGGAAGAATGGGGAGAGAAGGTGTCCCTCTCTGTAGTTGTCACCAGTGCTGCATACTGCCTGCCATGTGCTGATAATAACATTCTTTAAGCATATGACAGGTATTGTATAATCAAATGTCTGTGTCAGTGTCATGTGTTCCAGTATGCAGAAGAATCACTGGTTGTAATGTTGAATAACAAAGAAACTTAATGGCTAGAGACTAGACCCTTTGGGGCCTTCATTCCCCTTTAATAAGATGGCATTGCCTTACCTTATGATTTAAATGTGAATGCAGCATACAAGATCAGTATGATTTCTAAGTGTGTACATGTAGTAAGGTAAGTTGTGATATGCTGGAAGATCTGTGGTGATATGATGATTTCAGAGTAGGTACCTAAAATTGCAGTAATGTAAAGCTGATTTAGTAATATTGAGATATTGAATAATCCTTAAAGAAATTATTGTTAGACTTATTACAGTAGGACTTAGCAGCTCTAATCACCTGAGGGAGACAGCTGGAAGATGCCTGCTGAGTGAACTGTTGGGAGTGGGAAAAAAATCTAGTGTAATCACCTTTACTCACAGCAGTTAGGCAGAGAGCTGACTCACACAAAATACCATTGTAAAGGAATCTAACCCCATGAGACCATTGACTGTCAAAGGAATTAAGAATGAATAACATGTATTTTGCAGTATAAAACTGGGGATGCCATGTAACTCAACATGTTATAATGAGGCATTCTGACTTTTTGTAATAATGTAGGTCCATTGAAAACTTTTTTTGAAGATATTTTTTACAGTTTCTAAGTCTTTGTGGAAAAGACTATTAAAACTAATTTTGGAACTGATATTGCTAGGGTTTGAAGAGGAAAGTGAAAATTTGTTAATTGTAAGATCTATATTTAGGGTTTTTGCAGAATATATATCCCCTCCAGCTGAAGAAAATCCTGCTAAATTATTTTATGTAATACAAAACGATATTAACAAAAAGTTAGATAAAATCAGGTAATTTCATTAGCATTTGTTAAGAATTTGCATTTCTCAGTCCACGTATTTCGATCAGGATTTATGAGCTCGCTTGCTTTCTACTACTGAGAGTGAATGCAGATCATCGTAAAGCATATATTGAAATGAAGATATACACTGTATCCTCTAAATCTTAGTCTTGGTGCAGAGCACTGTATGTGAAAAGGGAATATGCTTACAGGGCATGTATCTTATGAATTAACATCAGTCCCCACTGTACTGCAGTCTGAATTCTAGGGATAATGCTATCCAAACGGTTGCTTGAATCATTATACCACCAACAGCATTTTACGTTCCCCAAACCCCCAAACATCCAACCTGGAAACCAAACAAAGACCAAGACATGAAGTCAGATAGTTTAGCTACACAGAGATTGTAAGTGATGAAAGTGTGACAATGTTTTTATTGGACAAGAACACCGATTTTAACAACCTCAGGAATTCATAATTAGGCTTCTGAAAAGTAATTCAATAAAGATGAAATATTTAATTTTTTAAATTATTAAAATGAACCATCAGTGTCACTAAAATAAGTTATTAACTGTGTAGAGGTAACTCTTATTAACTGTCTGAAATGTTTTTCCTCCAGCTTGGCTCTCTTGCTTCATGAAAATCAAATTATTATTGTATGGGCAGAACCCAGAAATATTAATTAAAATAATTTATCAATATAAACTATGAAATCAGACATGATCCAAGATTATCTAGCTAGTCTGTTGATTACTCTTGAGTTGTACTACAGTATGGTGTAGTTTGGTGTTAAAAAGCATAATTAACAACAGAAGGCTTTATTGCTCTCTGGAGTAATAGGGAGGTATTAAAAGTTATAAAGGAACATTAGCAACCATGTGTGAGAACAAGGAATTAAAAGTACTTTCTTCATTTTATAGGAGGATATAGCCACAAGCAGAACCTCCTCTTAATCAGGTTTGATTTTGGCATCCTTGTATTACAAAAAAAAAAAAAAAAAAAAAGAGGGGGGAAAGGAAAAAAGTAGAGTATTTCAGTGTCTTTGGTATGATTCTCAGCAGTGTTTTGTTGTTGGTTTTGATGGCAGAAGGACAAGGCTTAATATGATTCAGCTCAGTGTGAACTACTGAATGCAGGAAGCCTAACTGTGAAACAATCATTCCAGAACTGAACTTTCAGTTTTTCTGTAGAATAGCTAGACTGATAAGAACAGTGAAACAGTAAAAGCACAAGTTTTCAACTCACAACATGAAAAGTGGCTTAAAAGCATTCTCAGCTTTGTCAGAAAAGGTAGGGTTTTAGGCTTTTTTGGACCATTGCTTAGAGCCCTTGTGGTGACTGTGAATATAGGGATGATAACCTATGTAAACCTGAAATATGGGTTAGAGCTTTGCAAAAATTACATGCTAATTTAAACAGAAAGACCACAGTGTTATATAATTTAAGACATGTCTTCCCTGTAGAAAGTGAATACTCAGTGCTTTTGGCATTATTTTCAAAGGAATGACAACTATAATGGCTCTTATTATATTATATTATATTTTAAATAAAAGGGAAGGCAGATTAGAACTCCATATGGAGCCATTGATAGCTGAAAGTTCTAGTCCCATTTGTAAAACACTTTTTAGGTTTTTTAGACTCTTATGAGTCAGTGGAATATTTGGTCAAATAAGGATTTCAGGACTGTGACTATGCTGTCCATCAAAGGAGGATAGCAGATTAATGCATTAAAAAGCATATTAGATTAATGAGTGCCAGTGGGAATGTTTTCTCCAGTGGAATGTTTGCCAGTATGGCATTGTGCCCACATTTTGCAGCTATACAGCATCTGGAATATCCCTTATAGACCTGCTAAAATCATGGCATAAAATGTTTCAAATACAAAAAGTCAAGTGTGTGCCTGCTGTGTTTTTTTGTGGGTTACATTAGTGTTGTTGAAATCAGAGTTGTTTCACCTGAAGATTCATATCTATGTATCTTAAAACACTTAATGATCTTGGAATATCGCCCAGTAGCAATCCCAATGTAAACCAAACAGTCACTTTGGTACATGTACTTACTGCCTTTCTCCAGAAAATTATAGCATATATCTTATAACATGAGAAATAGAAGGCAATCTATCAAGAATGACAGTGTAATTACAGAAAATACCTTACTAAGAAGCCTCAGTTAATTCCTATCCATAGGGTCCATTCTCTCCACAGTTTCATTTGTCAGACTGGTGACTGTGAAGTACCTGGATGATTTTTGAGATTCAGCTTGTGCTAAATGAATACAAGCCTGATTGCATTTTCAGTGAAAGCAGCAATGCAAGATAGCTGTCTGAAAAATTGAATCTGCTGGGTACTGATTTCACTGGCCCATTGGTGGCAAAGGGTGCACAGTTAAGTCCTGTATAGATGCTTGATCCATGAATTGCCTGTCAGGAAAGAAAGCAGGTATTTTGATATATTTATCAAACATGGTGCACAAGACAGACTTTCCTGTGTAATAAATACATACTATAACTTCAAGAAGCAGACCATACATTATAATATCCCTCACTTCTAGCATTATATCATCTGTGATTAGCCATGGGCTAGACATATGAAAAAAGGGAGGTTTTAGACAAATAACAGGAGCTGTTTGTATCATATATCAAGGGTACCTTAAAGAGCAAAGGAACTTGACAAAGAGATAGTATTTTTATTTTAAACATTTGTTAAACTCCTAACTTGTATATGGAAGCACTATTGAGAGGGGAGGCAAAAAGAAAATCAAGCAGGCATGCTGGGAATATGGCAAACAGAGTAATAAGAGTAATAAAAGCCATGGCTACATTTATGGCCTGTATTGTATAGAGCACCTGACTGTACTCTGCTCCTACTTCACTCATTATCTGTGCTCTATGACTCCTGAGCCAACTCTAGCCTCACTGATTTAAGAGTTAGCGTTTGTTCCCTAAGCTGAAGCACAAAGCTTGTGTAGCCACAGATGTTATCTGGCAAGGCTCATGTCTGAGGCTTGATTAGATTGTAGTCCTTATCCTGCTGCAAATTGGTGATGCTGGATAAACCAGTTGGTTTCTCTTCTGTGGTAAGCGTACGCCTTTGTGTATATAAATTCTAATATTATCTTTGATTGGTTAGAAGTGCTAGGCATTGTTGTGGCTTATGTTTTATTAAGTACATGGGTTTTTTGAAGTGCTTAACTATGTTGGCCTGCTGCTCACTGTGGGAAAGACTAATGCACATATTGGCACACCTGACTTACTTAAACATCTCATGTTTTCCAGGTAATAGGAGTATGGCACATTTTACTCTTTAAACAATGAGAAAATCCTTGCTCAGTTAATATGATGTAAAATGAGAACAAAAAATGTTACCATATGATTTCATAAAACAGCTATCTTTGCAAGGTGACTAACTGCAAACTGCCTTTAATGGATTATAGTGTAATACTTGTGCTGCACAGGCTTGTATATTAGATTTTGCATGCAACATAAATGCTAAATGAACTCCTCTCCATATTGGTCTGAAGTCTCAAGTAAGTAGCCATACATATGAATGTTCATTAAAAGACTTGAGAAACCTATTCTGCTAAGATTCATTAATCAAACACACCAGTTAATATATTCTGGTGAGTTAGAAATCTTGTCTCCTGTGTGCTTTCAGAGGAAATTGTCCCATTTTTTTTGTGAAAGGAATTGGGACTGTAGCCACTGCGCCTCTGCATTGCCTGGGACCAGGTGCTTGGTAGAGTAAACACTAGAGGGCTAGAGCTCTGACTTCAACAGGGAACAAGTAAGTCCTCTTTCCCATTCTGCAGGCAGAAAGAGCTAATACACATTCAGCTACCTCAGGAAGGATGGGGATAAAGAGCAAGAATAGGAGTAAGTTTAAAGATGCAGCCTGAAGTTTACCGCAATTCTGGTATGAATGTGAGTGTGCTAGGTGGATTTCAGGATGCCCTGTTTTCTTGCATTTTATAACATATATGCTACAGAGATCAATACTGCAGGGAAACTTACACAGATAATTTTTATTTTAAAGTACGCTGATAAGCTTCCAGCTAAGGCCACTGTCTTTGACCTAAGAATGCATTTGTGTTTAATAGCCCCAAGACATTTCATGCAGGTGCTGGAGCAAGTGTTGCTCCCCCTTGGAACAACTGTTAACCTTGGCTAAACTCAAGGTTGAACCATAATTTTCAGTCTATTCAATTTCCCAAGTATAATTGTATATATATGTTGCTTCACTGGGGCACAATATCATGATATCACCACTCATGAGGTGATGAACTTCTTTAGCACTCCCAGGAGTCAATGGAAATTCAGGTGGTTTCTCCAGCTTTTAGACAGAAATTGTCCTGAGTAGGCCTTTGCTGTTTGAAGTCACAGAAATAAAGCTGTATGTTAAAGAATTGATTTGTTTCAGTTTACAGAAGATCATATTTCAGTTGTGGATTAAAGTGTCATGTGTATTTGATACAAATCTGTAAATGGACTAATGACCCTTGAGGTTAAAGGCATCATATCAGAAGTTATTTAATTGGTTCTCCAAATTTAAGATGCAGTTACCTTTTGACTTTATTACTTAGCAAATTGTGCATGACTTCCTTGGCCTGTTGTAATTAAAATCCTGAGCATATTGGCTGTTCAAGAACAGCACCGTCAACCTGAAAGGAAAATTGATATTAAGATGTTCTTTTCTACTGAAAACATTGTTAATTTGTAAGCAGTTGTGCTGCTGTAAATGAGCTTCAGCCTGAATTCTGTTTTTCAATTGCTGCAGACCTAAAAATAGAGAAAATAATGCACCTAAATTAAAAAAAAAAAAAAAAAAAAGTTTTTCTGGTTTTTGTCTCTTTCTTTATGGGTTGATTCAGTAAGTGTGGTAGAATCCATGCACCAATATATGCTGGGGGCAACCCAGCTGGAAAGCAGCTTGGTAGAAAAGGACCTGGGGATCCTGATGGACACCAGCTTGAACATGAGCCAGAAATGTGCCCTTGTGGCAAAAGTGGCAAATGGTATCCTTGGCTGCATTAGAAAAAGCATTGCAAGAAGGTGGAGGGAGGTGATCCTTTCCCTTTGCTGAGCACTGGTGAAGCCACACCTGGAGTGCTGGGTCCAGTTTTGGGCACCCCAGTGCAAGAAAGTCATGAACATATTAAAGAGTTCAACAGAGGGTCACAAGGTTGATGAGGGTTCTGCAGCCCCTCACATACGAAGAAAGGCTGAGAGAGCTGGGACTATTCAGTCTGGAGAAGAGATGGCTCAGGGGGGTCTTATCAGTATATATAAATACGCGCAGGGAGGGTGCAAAGAGGATGGAGCCAAGCTCTTCTCAGTGGTGTCTACTGACAGGACCAGAGTTAATAATACAAATTGAAACACAGGAGCTTCCATCTGAACATCAGAAAACACTTTTTCACTGTGAGAGTGACTGAGCAGTGGGCCAGGTTGCCCAGCGAGATTGTGGAGTCTCCATCCTTGAAGATAGTAAAAAAACATCTAGGCATGGTCTGGGCAACTAGCTTCACGTGGCTCTGCTTGAGCAGGGGGATTGGACAAGATGACCACCAAGAGGTCCCTTCCCACCTCAACCATTTTGTGATTCTGTGGTTAAAAAAAGTGTAGGTCAGTATCAGTATCATCGACTACACCATATTAACCCCCACTTCAGATCATCATTGTCAAAGAGACTTCTTTTTCCAGAATACGATGTCATTCCAAGAGGAGAAAATCTGGTCATAAAAACTGTTGAGATGCTTACATTAGCTATGGCTGTGACTTGCAGTCAGTCGTCAATGTGGACCGAATGCTTTGGAGTCAATGACATACATGTTTACTTGATGTCAAATCACAAATCTTTTAAATAAATACTTTATCTCATTGAATTTTGACAAGATTCCACAGACAGTAAAAATGTAAGCTCAGATATAGCTATTTGGCCCATTGGACTGTTCTGTGCTGTTAAATCATCATATTTTTATTTGGAAATTTAAAAGGAAAAGTGTTAGGAAGGGAATGTGATTTTTCTGTGTGTAACTTCAGTGTCTGAGACATCTCACAGATGAGGTGTAGGGTACGGCTTCTTGAAATCTGCAAGATTTATCTTTTCCTAGTTTTTTTTCT
Source organism: Haliaeetus leucocephalus (assembly GCF_000737465.1). Lineage (NCBI taxonomy): Eukaryota > Metazoa > Chordata > Aves > Accipitriformes > Accipitridae > Haliaeetus > Haliaeetus leucocephalus. Next base: position 637,370 of record NW_010972621.1, read on the forward strand.
TTTTCACTGGAAAAGTGTCTGCTTATTCTCGCTTCTAAAACCTTGCTTCTGAAACCTGGCACACTGTTTGAAGTATAGTGAGGTACCAAATGCATTTAACTCCTGAATTCTTTTGGAGTATAGCCTAGGAAATTAGACCAGCTCTGATATTTTTAGCTGACAAATTGACTGAACTGATAACTGTAATAAGGTCTTTGCAGAAATCCTCATTTTAGCTATATCCTGTTATATAGGGATCTCAATCAAGTTTTATATTTATCTGTTAAGAGTATCTGCCCTGTAACTGTCACCCCCTTTACCTTGGTATAACAGGTGAAGAAGGCAGAACATACAGTTCTTTTTGGTAAGGTAGCTAATGATATACAAATACATATCTATGATATATCTATATAGAGATATATATGTATATCCATATGTATAACTTCAATGAGCTTAGAACAATAATTAGTCACTAATTGCTATAAATTTTTGCTATTAAACATCAGAAAAAGAAGTTTTCCTTTTTTTGAGTGGTTTTGCAAAATATTTTTCAGTATGCACATGTTGTGCTCTCTGCTTAATGATTGGAGAATTCTTGATTAGGACTTATTTTGACGTTATCTATAAGTTAACCACTCAGGTCAGTTAGTCTGGCAGAAAACAGCAGGTCTGCAAAGCTGGGATATTGAAGGCTTGGAAAATTTTTCATTACCACACAGTGCATTTGCATTTAATTATTTTGTTTAATAACTTGGATAGTATTTGTTTTGTAATCTAGTGATATTTTATCTTTCCCACTGCAAAAGCATTAGCTGCTTTGCTGGTTGATATTGCCTCAGACAGCATTCAGGGCTTTTACTGCTTATCCAGGATTTACTGACTTCTGTGGACAGTGTACGGTACAGGAACTCCTAAAGTATTTTGTTGTCATATGGTGGTTCCTTTCTCAGAGGTTCTGCATCTTTCATTATCCAATTTTGTCCAGAGCTTTGTATTAGTGCATTTAAAAATATTAAAATGCTTGTCTAGATATTTTTTTAATTAAAGCTGAAAATACTCTTGAAGTTCCATGAATGGTCTTAAAAAATTGGTTTTTATTTTTGCAATTTCTACTGAACTTATTACAGGCTAATTTCCATTCTCTGTATTTTATATAAGCACAAAATGTTTCTTAAGGGTGCTGTGAAGAGGCAGTCTCACCCTTCACATCATACCAAAGTTTAAAGACAGAGAGTCGCCTCAGATTCTGCCGTAATAACTCTGATACCTCATGGATAGACTTTTGTTTGACCCACAGTCCAGGTGTTTTCAGCATCTAAGAATACTGAAGATTACCTTCTGTTAGAAGTAATAACTTCTTTGTGACAAAGCTGTGGAATTCAGAGTAAAGCCATCAGAGAAGTATGACACTTAATTTTCACTGTGGAATGCAGTGACATGGTGCTATCTAAACATGATAAAACACTTGGAAATTAAAAAAAAAGCCCATAGGTTAGATACTTTTATCAGATCAACACACAGCTGGAGATACTGATTTCATATTTTTACTCAACTTGTGAATGAATTGTGGGTAAGTGACTTACTTTATTCAGCCTAGCCCAGCCTATCAAAATGCTATTTGCTGCTTTGTAGTATTTTATAATTTTAATATGATTTTTTGTTTTATCAGGAAACCTCCTCTTTCAATTTCTTATTTTGGGTTGATACGATTTCTCAGACACTGCATTTCTGGAATGTTTTCCTGGATGATGTTAGTAAATATATTTAACACTAAGAGATGGAAGGATTCTTGTTTAAAAGCCAAATACACATTTAATAGTACTCATATTTTAATGCTCCTGGCTATATTATTTGTGTATTATTGATAGTTTCAGGTTTTTTTTCCAGTTATAACATTTCTGTTTTCCACAGTAAATGAACTAGCTCTGAAGGAATCCACATATTAATAGTGCAGACATTACATTTGAAGGTAGAATGCTTTAAATGTTTACATGGTTACCATATGTTTGTATTTCAGCGTCCAATATTTCTTTTCTACAATAGGAAAGAACTCAGCCTTTAGACTGTGATATTTAGCTTTTCTTCCAGCGGACCTGCTGTATAGGTTCTGAACTCTACTTTTAAAGGTTTGTCCTTTACCATCTTCATGTGAAATTTTGACTGCAATAAGTGTAATAAGTGATTGCACCTTCCATTGTATTAAAAACCTTCACCAAGTACTTCAGGAAAGTTTGCAATACTTGACTGAAAGAAAAAATAAAGACATTTCACATAATACTATGGAAATAACTTTAATGTTAGCTCAACCAAGAGAAATTTGTAATGACTTTGCCAATATGTCCTTTAAGTTATTTGTGGAATTAGAACCATTACTATAGCCTAATGAAATGACCAGGAAGCAGTGTAGGTTTATTTACAGTTAGTGAAAACACACAAGCATAAGCTTAACTTTAAGTATATGGGTAGCACCACGTATCCAGGAAGCATTTGTCTGCCTTACACAAAGTCTTTTTTTATGTCTGTAACCAGCGTGTTCAGAGAAATACTTGTTTATAGGTGAGTATACTGTGGACAAAGTACCTGATGCAAAATCGAGCAGCTGTTTTGATGTTTTATGTGACAAAAACAATGTTCAGACATAACTCCCATATTATTATTCTCCATTTAGTTGACTTTGAGGAAAAAGTTATTGAATCACTAGCCCTAGGACAAAATTGCTTTTTAATTGTTTTATTTAGAATTTTGCCAAGATACGTTGGTGCTCAGGGTTTGTTAACAAACACATGTGTTTGTCCTTGTGTACAGAAGGGTTAAAAGATGGAATTTTGGTCCATGGATGAACACTGAGTAAGAAGTAGATAACTAAAAAACGCAGTCAGCACAGGGAACAGATCGTTTATTGTCTATTGTTTGAAATGCTGACTATGGGGATAAGACAGTAGAGCAATGTTAGGGGAGGTAGTACGTGCAATAATGGAGGAATACAAGACACCACACATAATTTTGCTTACCTTGCAAAAGTCCTGCTATTGGTTAGAGCATAGTGGACTTGACTGATGGATTATGGTAACTTGCCGCGTACACAGAGCCCATGAACCAATAGAAGGGATGGCTATGGCATGTGCAGCGTGCTTGGCCACTGGGCGCATCTGCCATAAGCTCCCTATGTTACAATTGAGGCATGTTTCGGCACTCATTGGCTGCAAGCGTCGACACCCGTTCCTCCACAATTGTATAAAATACCGGGGTTTTCCGAAGAGCAGTGGGCTGGTGAATGGCAAGGTCACCATTGCCTCCATGGGGTTGCCCACGTAAAGCTGGCACCTACTGACTACTAGAGTGGGCTTGTGGCACAAGACGGCACAAGAATGTACGGAATGTACGGATGGTTCATCTTCTTCACAGTCCTTGGGCTGGTATGTTAATAGTTGGGGTTTTTTTACTTTGTAAAATACCCTTAGCATAATGCATGTGTGTAGTTAATAAAATGCTTGCTTTTTCCCTTATAGTCAGTGTGTGTGTGTTTACCTTCTCGGGAATCCTCGAAACCACCCTAAAACAGTCCTGAACAGTTTATAGAGCTTGAGGAAATCCCATAATCTTTGTAATGGGCTCCTTGGTCATGTGTTTGGCAAGTATAAGAAACCACTGAACATTCTCTTCACTTGACATCATCTGTTAACGGCTATCTTCTGAAGCTTAGCTGCTGAAATGCCATCCACTGCCAGAAACACAAAATGCAGTAGTTTCAGATGGAATCTTAAAAGAAGCCTTTAATAATGAAGCTTGACTTCAGTTATTATTGAATATTGCATCAGCTGTGATAAAACTTCATTTTGTAATTTAGTCTTATTACTATGGGCAGCTGGTTTCCAAAAAGTGATTTAGTGCTTATGGAGTATTCTGACTGGATAGCCTTGAGCCCAAAAGGTCAAAGTCTGTCTGCTATGCCAATGCCTGTCAAGGGTGACTCCATTGGCACTGCCATGACTGAACTGCTTTATCCATTGCATTTTATATAGCCACAGTCTTTCCCTTGCACATCCCCTTGTGTGTGGTTTGCACTTGAACATGTTATTAACTCTTTATGAGTGTGTTATTGTGAAGGTCCTCACATAAGGCTCTTTCCTAGAAATACACCTTACACGTCACATTTCCAGCACTACCAGTGTGACAGCACAGGATACTGCACTCCCTGATGTATTAATTTGACTTTTGGATTGTGGCAGTACGTTCCTCCCTGCATCCTGCCAGCAGGAAACAAGACTTCGCCAGGCAGGGAGAAGGGGAAGGAAACCCTGGAGGCTGCAGGTTGAAATTTGAACTGGCCAATTGAGATGCGCCAGGTACACTGAGGTGACCCTCCTGGCCAATAGAATTAAATGACCACAGGTCAGATTCGACAGGGGTCCCACCGGAGGACATGTTGGAATCAGTCCTCCTCGGAGCAGAGGGTCTGCAGTCAGGGACTCCCCCTCGGGTCGGGGCACAGCCCAAAGTAACTCCTCGAGGGAGAGAGCCCTCAGCTTTTAGCTGAGCGATATGCGCATTTTGAGCCATCACTTTAAATCTTGGGGATTCTTAAGTCGTCTGTGTAGTATTAATCCTCTTTACATCATTGAGCCTCTGGTTTTGTAAGATGTTATTGGACTTCTAACTTTTGCTGAAGAATAAATCTGAGTTTTAACACCTGTTGGATTTGGTTAGTTGTGCATCTGTAACAGGGATGCAGTGAGTGGGGATGAAGTTACAATGTTTCTGAAAAACAGATGGGTGAAAACCCAGAGAAGAACTGAGACAAGTAGTAATCTGCTTGTCTTCTCTAGGTTGTGCCTGGGTCCTTCAAGGCAATGGGAAATGCAAGGTGGCACTCTGCCTTTTTTGGGATAGGACTGCAGTTTTATAATGAATTGATCTCTCCCATTATCTGCTGAAGTCAAAGGAGAGGGAAAGTACAGGCTCAGTTTACACCTATTTGTTTAAAGTGAGGGAATTTATTAGAACCTAAGTCTCCTACCAGTAAGATATTTAAGATTATTTTGGCAGAAGACTAGGGACATGATGGGAGCCTATATGTACTGCATGTTTGTATAGGAACCAAAGCTATTCATTAACAGCCTTGTGTGATCCACTGTCTGAAGAACACTACATCTGTGAGCCTGGTACTATGGGTGCTCTAGATTGGACCTGAACAGACTTTCTATGACAGCTTATCTTTTTTTGTTTGGGGGGGAGGGGTAGAGAAATCCTAACGTAAGAATAATTTTTTGTCAATTTAATAAAGTCATTAAAAACAGTCTGTGAAGCTAGATAAATGTCATGCTTTTAATAGGTAGACATATTTTGATTGTTGCTTTGTCCATTTGTTTAGTAAGTTTGCTGATCTTTAACAATCTCAGATCTCACCAAAAGTTAGTATTAATAATTTCACATTATTAGAGTGGTTTGTACTCTTATGCAGAATATCACAGGGTTTCAGCTTTTCAGCTGGGATGCACT
>NW_010972621.1:642917-643166 GCF_000737465.1 Haliaeetus leucocephalus
ACGGGGGGTAGTCCCACCAAAGTCGTGCACGCCTGACTTGGCAGTTCACTTCAAATTTATACAGTCAAGTGTTACATATACATAGAGTTTTGCAATACACCTATACATAGGCATTACCTATCCCCGCTTCATATTAAAATTAGTTCCAAAAAGTCACAAGGCTGGTCTTGGCTGGTTTTTGGGGTCGACTGCTGCTTCTTCTCAGGGACTATCTCCTGCCCCAGCCAGCCTCAACAATGCAAACATTAA
>NW_010972621.1:643351-646389 GCF_000737465.1 Haliaeetus leucocephalus
AAAATGGCCACAAATTGGGTCTTGGACTTTAGGAAAAAAAATCACTGTGAAGAAAAGCTGTACTTGTGATTAAAAAATCATGTGCTTTTGCTTGATCTCCGTTATATGCTTGATATTTATTATTTTTTTAAGTCTTAAACCTAAATATCTAACAACTAATACTTTTAAATATATCCAGACAACATTCCTTGTCTGAAATCTGTGGTTAAAATATTTACCTATATTGTGTCAGGTAGATATTTTTCAAAGTATAAAGTAGTTTCAATGATTCATAGATTCATAAATTATTCTCCTCATCAATGATTCCTCCTCCCAAACTTTACATCTTCCAACTAGGAAACAATAGACTACTGTTGACTTCATCCTATATAAAATACAGATAGATCTAGGTGCTTTGGTTTCATTCCAAGGATTCTTTCTTGTTTAGATACATTGTTTGGGTCCAAGGTCACTAATTAGTTCATTCTATCACAAAAGATATGTCTGCCATTTTAATGGTGAATGATAAAATAAATAAGTGTATCCCAAGTTTGATAACATGGATTTCAGTAGCTACTCTGTCGAAAGAGTTGAACATCCTGCTAAGCCAAATCTTTCCATTTAACACGGCTGTTATAATTAGAACCTTTAAATAGTTCTATGTTGATAGGAGTATTTTGCCAATACAATTAAATTAGAGATGCAGTTCCACTGTTCAAATCCAGTTAAATTTTTAATTTAATTTAAATGCATCCAAGAGAGGTAACAAAGGAACGAAGCTTCTCAGTCCTCAACCAAAATACTCTAACCACAGGATAATAATAAGAAAGCAAATAGTGTTTGTAATATTCGTACTTACAAGAGATGAGTTAAATGCCGTTTTGTATAAAGGGAAGTTTCTAAAAACTGAAATTTCACTATTTTGTGGGAAGTCCAAAACTTGAATTGGCCTCAGATGCGTTGCATGAATAGTTTCTTTCAAAAGATAATTGTATTAATGCCTTTGAGGGGACAGAGTGTAAATTTCCTGAATCACTTCTATGCTTATATTACACACTATCTTGTCTGCAATATATGGTTAGCCAAAACAACTTCTATTAATTTTATGTATTGCTTTCATTGCAACAGCTCTTGTGTCACGGCTGAGTTAACTTCATTGCCATAAGAAATAGTCAAGCAGGTAGTAAAAGCTTTAAGCTCATTTGTCTAAAGCTTTCTTCTCTGATGGTGTTTCAGAAGAAAGAGCTGTTGACAACATATTTTTTACTGTTTAATGTTTTTCTGTGTCAAAAGAGCCAAAGTTAAACAAAATATGTCATTCAGTATTCTGGCAAGCAGTGCAGTTATCCCAGAGAATCTTCTATTTACTACCATCTGTTTATTTTTCCATCCTATACTTAAAAGAAAACCAAGTTTATTTCAAGGAAGTATGAACTGTGGATCTGTTGAAAGAATGAATGACCTGACTAACCATCACGTTTAAGGAATATGGCAAATGTGAAAGTGTTACAGGAAGGCTCAGAATCCCTAGCAAGATTTGAATTGACAGCAACTCAGCTGATGGCTTCATGGTATGAAGTTAGAAGAAGTTACATTAATTGCTTCATACAGAATGGTGTTCTGGGTGGAGAACCGCATACATTATGTTTGCATTCATTTTCCTGTAAGAGCAATGTGTAGGATTTCTTTCTCTCACCAAATCTATTGTATTGCTTCTAAGGATTTTTTAATTACAGAAAGAACAATTTTGATAGTTTAAAAAGCAAGAGTTAAGTGCAAAGTCAACTTATCTGCTATAAGTAGCCTGAAGTTGTAATTATATAAAAGTTAAGAAGAGGTGATGTCTGTTCAGAAGAACATACAAATCTCCTTTTTAATGTAGTTTTAGTAGGAGTATGTAAACACAAGTCAAGAGAGGTTCTGCATTCAAATGTAGAAGACAAAAAATAGAATCTGGAAATGCAGGAATTATTTAAGTGGCTACCAATCATGTAAGCTCACTAAATAGGCATAAGCACATCACACTTCCATTGTGATGTCAGTGTTATCTGTTGTATTCATGCCTGTGTTGGACTAAGAGGTGCATAGCCTCTGTGGTCTGATAAAGAACACAACTGTAATGCATTCTGCTGGGTTCCGCTAATATCTGTTGTGTCTGAACACTTAGTTTCACAAGGTTTGATGCATAACAGCATCCATGGATGTATGTATTTGAGTAGCTTCTTGTCAGACTGCCCAGAGACAACATATTTAAGCAGAAATACTTTAGTAGGTTTAAAAAATGGTAGAAATATTTTAGATAATAATTTCCAGTATGCATCTTGAGCTACTGTTTCTTGATCTATAGGAAAGAGAATATTCTACAAACATATTTTTAAAGAGCATATTTGTTGCAATAATTACCTTTTTTTGACAACATGGAGGCTTTTCTGCCATTTCTGAATACTAAAATTAATAATTTCATTTTAGGCCATAATTCTTCATGATTTATGATCTCAAGTGATAGCTGGTACTTAAAGAAAATATTGAAGGAAAGAAGAACATGGATAACTTAGTGTGCCGCATCACTGTATTTCAAATATTCACATTAAATCTTGTAATAGTTCCTTAAAAGAAACAGCATATGGCTGTCAAAATGCCTCTGAAGGAGCAATAAATCATTAGGTAAGAAAGCACTTGAGTATTTTTAATCCTGATGGATACATACATCTTGTAGTATTTTTAACTACAGACTCCATTAATATTGCAGGCCACTGATATAATACTGACTGCAAAAGAAACTCTTAAAGCCACATTCATTTACTAATGATTTATAAGCATCTGTCACTTGATATGTAGAAAACAGTCATATTTATGGATGGTATTTAATAGCTCTGGTGTTTTGTTGATTGCAGTCTGGAGAGGAAAAAGTGTTGTAGAAATTGAAAACAATTTAAATGCTTGTGGCCAGTATTTTCCTTGGTGACTTCTCTGACACAAAAGGTTCCACAAGGTTTTGATAGCTGCTGAGCTAAAGAAAAAACAAACAAGAGCCAAACAGCCACAAAAGCTCATCCCAG
>NW_010972621.1:646399-646616 GCF_000737465.1 Haliaeetus leucocephalus
TGTTACAATACAAAAATCAGTTTTGTACTTACGGGTTAAAATTGTAACTATAGGGAACTGGAATTGTGTTAGGTACAATGAATCAGGATGGGTATAACCATAGAAACCTCGTAGATTTTCTGCCAAAATTTTGTGTTTAAGAACTAACATTATGATTGAAACAATAGACAAAAGTGTAGCCGGGGCACTAGCTAATAGAGATAATTATAAGAGTGTA
>NW_010972621.1:647094-660417 GCF_000737465.1 Haliaeetus leucocephalus
ATATAGGAATAAGTAACAGCAACAACCAGATTCATGTGGAAAACAATTAAAATTGGCATCCAAAATGTCTTTACTTAAAGTAAAAAACTCCAGCTGGAGGATGGGAGAGAGCTTCCCATTTCAGTTCAATGTTTTTGTGGGGATAGCCATACAATTTGCTCCTTAAAGAAATACCTTAGCATTTACTTTAATACAGCTGAAGGGAATTGTAAATATACAGCACACTTTTTCGTTGTTTCATCTATTGAACAGAGCCATGCTTATTTGAACCTTTTCAAACCAGTCTTCAAAAAGTCTTGAAAACCTAATTGGCTCTCAGAGCAAAACAACATAGGACAAACACACACAAGTCAGCAGAGGAAGAGTTGCACAAAGGGACACCTTTGTTTTTATGGAATTGAAGTACGCTATTGACAGATTTTGGACAAAACATTGTACTAGTTGAGGAGAAAAAAAAATCAGAAGAAAACCAGAATAGGTAGGAATGGAAACCTTAAGTAAGCAGTCAGATGGCAAATAACAGGGTGACTTGCAGGTCCACTTCTGGAGTCTGTAAGGAGGAGTATTATTTTACCATTACTATGACACCCTTCTCAGGAATTTTTGCCCTCCTGTTTAGAGCAGATCCTTCCAAGCAGTGTATTGCAGCCAGGACTGACAGTCACTGTGAGATCTTTGAATGAACAATGTGTGTCAAGTTATTTAATGTTGACTAGGTCTGAAAAATTAAGGTGAACATTTCAACCTCTGATTATAAAAATGTTAACACTTGAAAAATTCAAAAGATTTGTCACTGTAAGCTTATCTTTAAGGAAAGGTGGCTTACTACTATGAAAGGTCTAGGTTTTTTTTTTAGAAGACTTTTCTCTGTTTCAGTGGCTGGAGATGTAGCCTTTCTTCTTGCTGGGTTAATGAAGGGGTTGAGATAGCCAAACACAAACTGAACATTATCTAATATTTACCCTATCACTAGTCAATACATTTGTTGCTCTCTACTTTGCATTTTATTCATACTAATTTATAAAAATTGGATTATATTCTGATAGACTTTTATTTGGGTTTATATTTTGATTAAATTGCTTTCATTGCTATCAGATGAAAGTATTACTTTTACAGATCAGGGATAGAGGCAAAGAGCTCAACTAGAAGCATCCTAATTTAAGGTACCATTTGCAAGACAGCTAACACCTGCTTTTTCAGATTAGGTAGTACTGCATAATGCTTTGAATGTTCAAAGTGCAAGGAACTGTAAATTAATTACTAAAAATGGAAAATGAAACATGGTATTTTAAAATGAAAAGCAGTTCTACCCTGACAGCCTTTGAAACCTATAATTTTCTTTCAGACTGAAAATATAAAATTGACAAGGTCTTAAAAATGAAGATTTCTAAAATGTCTTTTTTGGTGAGATGATATCATTTTGCCATAAGCCTTCTAAACTGGTATTAATCTGATGATGGCTGAATGATGAGTGTTGCTGTGGGTTTTTCCACTTGGCTGTTTTGTATAAATTTTGTCTGGACTTTCAGTAAGCAGTATTGTCATCTGCTGCCACACCGGCCATATCAGCTTTTAAAAGCAATTTCCTATGGTAGTTTTTAAAATGTGTTTTTAAAGAAGACTAGAAACAGAGTAAACTACTTCTGATATCAAGGTAACACTATGGTCCTAGGTTGTGATTATGGATGAGAGATGACAAGTTCTCACTTCAAATGCATTTTATGTTTATGCTTAGATATTTGTGTACTTCAGAACCACATCAATTCAATCTTATATAGTACTTTAGCATAACTTCTTCAATATCTGTGACTTGCAGGAAAGATCCAGCAGTCTTGAAACTAGCTGCAAGATATAGGTCTGATGTGAGCTGAGCACAGTGATTTAGATGACTCGTGCAGTGAGAGCTAGGTGAGAAAAAAAAGATAACTTTAAAATTGAAGTATGGGTCCATTATTTTCCTCACACCCCCTCTTGCTATTAACATATTTAAAAAAGCCTTTCAAGAGACTCTTTCAAAATGGGGGTGGGGTGGTAGGGAAGAAGGAGGAGGAGGGAGCTGAATATTTGCTTGTTCTGTTTTGCTTTTTGTCATGGTTTAATCCAAGCCAGCAATTAAGCACCACACAGCTGCTCACTCACTTTCCCCCTCCACCCAATGGGATGGGGGAGAAAACTTGGAAAAGAAGTAAAACTCATGAGTTGAGATAAGAACAGTTTAATACAACAAAAAAAGAAGAAACTTATAATTATAATGATAACACTAATAAAATGACAACAGTAATAATAAAAGGACTGGAATGTACAAATGATGCACAGTGCAACTGCTCACCACCTGCCAATCGACAATCAATTAGTTAGTCCCCGAGCAGTGATTTCCGCCCCCCCCCCCGCCTCCTCCCAGTTCCTATACTAGATGTGACATCCCATGGTATGGAATACCCAGTTGGCCACTTTGGGTCAGCTGCCCTGGCCACGTCCTGTGCCAACTTCTTGTGCCCCTCCAGCTCTCTCGCTGGCTGGGCTTGAGAAGCTGAAAAATCCTTTAGACTAAACACTACTTAGCAACAACTGAAAACATCAGTGTTATCAACATTCTTCAGATACTGAACTCAAAACATAGCACTGTACCAGCTACTAGGAAGACAATTAACTCTATCCCAGCTGAAACCAGGACACTTTTAAAAGAGGTTTCTGCAGTCAAAAAAATCCCTGTTTGGGGGACTGCTTTGCTCTGACAGAGGAAAAGTGGTAAAAGCCAAAAAAGCTATTCAGGTTCAATTCTGCCATCATTCGATAGTTGGCTGGTGTTAATTTGATCTTTCCCTCAAAACTGAGAAGCAAACTGGAAAAAAAAAAAAACAACAAAAGACCAAAACTCAAATAAACAAAAACCCCCAGAGGGGTGGGAGGGGAATTCAAAGGTAGCATGTTTTGGTAGATATGTGTCATGGTTTCAGCCCAGCCGGTAACAAAGGACCACGCAGCCACTCGCTCGCTCACTCCTCCCGCCCCCCCCGCCCCCCGTCCGGTGGGATAGGGAGGAGACGGAGGAGAGAAAAGTGAAAAAAAAACCAAAACAAACCGCAACCTCGGGTGTTGAGATAAGGGCAGTTTACTGGGACAACACACGCACACACGCACAAAAAAAAAAGAAGAGAAGTTACAACAACAACAATGAAAGAATATACAAAAGGAGTGATGCACAGTGCAACTGCTCACACCCGGAACCCGACGCTCCGCCACTTCCCCCACCAAAAGTCAAGAGAGCTCCCCCCGGCCCGCTCCCCATTTATATACTGAGCATGATGTCACATGGTATGGAATAGCTGCTGGGCTAGTTCAGGTCAGCTGCCCCGGCTATGCCCCCCACCTCCCAGGTTCCTGTAAAAATTAACTCTATCCCAGCTGAACCCAGGACAATATGTTATAAACAGATTTCAGAGTCCAATACTCTCTGACTAGGTTCTTTTAGATAGTTCTAGCTGTCGAGGGTGTAATGTTTAATATCCTTGTTCATAGATAGTTGATGTTACACAGGATTTCTGATTTAGCAGAGTGATACAAAAAATATATTGCATAACACAATACAGATGTAAGAAACTGTCATAGCCGTCAAAACAAAGGCAACCCTCCGTTCCCTTCTGTGTTGGCATAAAGTCAGCTGCTTTACAACAGCTGTGGTCAGTCACACCCTGCATTATTCCCTGAGCTTCATGGGCACATTGTGCTTGCCCATCTCCTCTGAGCCTTCTTCCACGGTAGGGTTTTACTGGTGGATCACAGCAGAAATGAATATTTTTTTCTTCTTTAATGCTTTCTCTACTAAGCTAGACCAGCTGTTGCATTTTGAGTTTTAATCAGCAAGAATAGTAAAGATACTATTAAAAATACCAGAATTCAGGAAAAGATAGAAAATCATGACTGTTGTTCAGGAAAGTGATGCAATATTCAAAAGAAAAGAAAAACATGGAAATGCATGCATAATATGGGGCAAAGTTCCTGAAGTTAAAGAATGATAAAAATGCACTGCAATGTTCTTTACCTGACAACTATTTGTGGGGCAAATGGATATGAGTAGCTTTCAGAAAGCTAGGATACTTGGTAATTGTAGTATCTATATCTACCTTCTTGCTTCCTCTAGCTAAATAACACTGCCTTCCTATGTCTATCCAATCTGGGAAATAGTCACCAGTTATTTGGTAAACATTATGATGTAAAAATACTTAAGATAAACAGAGCTGAGAAAGAAGTGAAGCAGATAACATTTAGGATTTTAAGCACAAAAATGATATTTTTCTGCATGAATTTTCAGCTATGAATTATCTTCTCTATTCAACTAGTCCAAGTGCTTTGGGACATGATAAAAATATGATCTTATATATATACATATATGATTATATCATCAGACATAAACCTAATAAAATCTGTAGTTTATGAAAAAAAAATTATTGGTTCTAATTAATTATTTTTAAAAGGACATCCAAAAACTTGATCTTTTGTAACAAGAGTAGTTTAAAAAGCTACCAGAGTAAATAGAATAGAATAGAATAGAATAGAAGAATATTTCAGTTGGAAGGGACCTAAAATGACCATCTAGTCCAACTGCTTGACCGCTGCAGGGCTGACCCAAAGTTAAAACATGTTATTAAGGACATTGTCCAAATGCCTACTAAACACTGACAGGCTTGGGGCATCGACCACCTCTCTAGGAAGCCTGATGCAGTGTTTGACCACCTCTTGGTAAAGAAATGCTTCCTAATGCCAAGTCTGAACCTCCCCTGGTGCAGCTTTGAGCCATTCCTAGACACCCTGTCACTGGATACCAAGGAGAAGAGATCAGCATGTCCCTCTCCACTTCCCCTCCTCAGGAAGATGCAGAGAGCAATGAGGCCACCCCTCAGCCTCCTTTTCTCCAAACTAGACAACCTAAGTCCTCAGCCGCTCCTCACAGGACATGCCTTCCAGCCCTGCCACCAGCTTGGTCGCCCTCCTCTGGATGCATTCAAGAGCCTTAATTTTGTTTTTAAATTGTGGGGTCCAGAACTGACATTCAGACACTAAGGTCTTAGTCCAAATATCAAGAAAATCAGTACACATAGTAGCCACAAGTGATACGTTTCACTTAAGATTTAGTTTCATGAGAAAACTGAAACCCCATAAATAACCTGCAACTGGAAGGGTGAGTCTGCTCCCTAGATCTCCATGCTTGATCTGAAGATCTGCTCTTTGCCTTGAGATGACTCAAATTTCTTGGATCGTAAGTGTTCATACTCACTGATACTTAGTGGCCCATTGAAAGAGCAGAAAGGTAATCTACCCAAAGAAAATGAATATTCTTTGTGCTGGGTTGGTAAGTTGAACTTGTTGCCCTTGTGATTGAGGGATCTGGTGTAAGGAAGAAAAATGAATCATTCAATCTGTGGATCAGGGAAGAAGGCAGCAGTAGTAGAGGCAGGAGATGTGGGGAATGGAAAAGGAAATATGGCAGAACAATGTCTTTCTTTTTCCTACAGCTGAAATCTTGAGCACTACTTTTTCAAATGAATCTTATGTTTGAATGGTTGAGAGGGGTGAGGGGAAGTAAACCAGAGAAAAATGTGATAATGAAATTTTCAGCCCAGACAATTTGGTAATGTAAGCTGCAGTAAATACAAACTTACAAAGAGAGGATAAAGATTGCTTTTAAGTAAAACAATATTTGGAACAGTGTTCCAGGCTGAGGTCTCCATTTCCACAGTAAGACATTCTCATCCTTAGTGATATTTAAGCATTATTAATTTTAGTTGTGTACATGTCACTATTTATTCTATGAGTTTCTCTTCTCCTTTGATGTCAGTCTGCTTTTATTTCCATCTGAATTGGTGAGTCATTATCACTGCATTGATGTTGATGGAGGGCCAAAAATAAAGATTTCTGACCTCTTAATTTAGGAGCAGGACAGAAACAGGAGAGGAGTTACTGCCCAGGCTCTTGGTGAAGCACCATGTCCCTTACTTTTCCAGGTATAAGGAACCTGCCATCTTCAGGCTGTTCTGCTTCTCTAGAGTTCCCTTGTCTCAGGACAATATTATTAATCTCAAGCTTAGAAACCAAAGTTTTCTGAACAAGAAAAGAAGATTTGTTCAAATTTCCCATCAAACACTCTTTATGAGGACTCAGCCTATGTTTTGCGAGTTCAAGTGTGTTTAAACAGTATTACTTGCTAATAGGTCTGTTTCCAAATGGCACTGTGGAACCATATTTATAATCTCATTTTGCAACATTATAGTTTGTTTTTAAAAAGAATATTGAATCAATAAATGAAGATCAATAGGACAAATGAAACCCTTTCCAAAATAGAGAAGTGGGGCATGTTATTCCAATTTCTGAAGCGAACGAAAGTTTTTCTTTACTTCCTAGAGTGAATGTATTTAAAAGAGATTAATTGTGAGTATTAGCAAATGTGATATGTGAAGTTAGTTAGCCAGTCTAAGCTCTGAAATTTAAATTACTTCAAATCTAATAACTTTGCAATGCATTGCAAAAAAAAAAAGAGCATAAAAGCTGTTTTTGTAGCATGGAAAATCTTTTTCCTATCTTACAATTAAAAGAAATACACAGGTTGTAGTATTATTTTGAACAGTCATGCTAAAAAAATCACAATATGGCCAAGGACAAACACTGGATTATTGGTTTAGAAATGGAATATATGAAAGTAACTTTGATCTGTTCTAATCAGACATGTACCAATCAACGGTCATGCCTTTTTGCTTACCTGGTCATGTGTTCCTGTCAGACTTCTGCATACCCTGAAAGTGGCACTGGGTGCTTCTTTTCTGGTGTATTCTTTAATTTCAATGGAGAGGCCTTGAAATTGTCCTGAGCCAATAACAATACTAAAATTGGGATGACAAGGCTGGAAAGCACAATAAAAAACTTGCATGTACTCTGCAACATTCTGAAAAGATAGGAATATGATCTACAGTGAAGAGCAGCAGCAACAATGAAGAGCAGCAGCAACTAGTAGGCAACTTACTGGTTAGTTGATAACTTCCAAATCTTTCAGAAATATGGAAAAATTCTGACCTCCGCTGACTGAAGGGATATACAGATTCTCTTTTCCTCCTTTTCAAAGTAAGCTTGATAATGAGAGAAGGTCTCTACAGCTGTCTATTTCTATTGATAAAGATAAATATATATGAGTTTTCATTTAGTCATCAGTTGTAATTGTGTATTTAATAAAAAGTGTTCAAGCCCTAATCCTCCTTTCTAGGCCCAAATGCATATGTAATCCTCTTTTATGTTTCCCTTTGCCAAATTTATACCACACAAAGGTGTTCCTAAGTCAATCTGAATAAATTTTGAGTGTGTTTTATAAGATGTGATCTCAAATGTTTCTCTGTCTATATCAAAGAATGCAATCATACTCAGCAAGATTAATCCTTTTCACAATTTGGTCTACCGGCTGATTGGAATCTTTTTAACCTTCTTTCCTTCTGGGGAAAATTTGAGTGAGAGCATGAAAAGTCCTTCTTCATTCGTGTTCCCAAAAGAAAGATAGGGAGTTGGTTTCTTTCCTGGCTTCAGCTGAACTACAACTGTCACAGAAATTCAGTATGCAACAAAAGTGGCATTTGCTTGATTCTAACTTATGCTCCTGTATCTATGCTCAGCTTCAGCAGCTTAGAATAATTTGAAATGTCAGTGGGCTATAATGTCAAGATATGGCTGTATTTTTCTGTTGATTCAGGACTGTGAAACAAAAGGATGGCTGTACTATGACTTCGAATAGTGAGGCACTGTAATACTGCTGTTAACTACAGAACAGAAAAAAGATGCCAAAAAATTACTGGTGCTCTTTAAAGATAAACAAAGACAGAAGGAAAGGTATTTGTTTGACAATAATAATGGAAAATTGTTTCCTTTGCATGGAAGAGAGAATCTCTCTGGAAAATAGAAACAAATGGTTATTTGTGTTTCAGCTTGGAGTCAAGTCAACTTTTTGACAGAGTAAACACTGAAATCTTAATGTTCTTATTGTTCTTATCTTACTTGTTCACGTTATTTAGAATTAATGGCATTTTATTAACTAGCCAAAGTTGCCGAGTACTGCATTTCTTGATCAAAATTATTTGGCTGCTGAATCAAATTGGTGATTTTTAAGAGTTACACCAGAAATGTCTGCCCGGTAAGCACCTTCATTGTGTCTAGAGGTTCACCTACGGCTAAGCAGGAATTAAGGAAATGTCTAGAAAAAAGCAGGTGTATTTGTAGATTGAATAGATTAATTCTTTACTGCACTTAAGCTGAGCAACTTTCAGGGAAAAGGCAGAGTAATATCTAAGTGGAAATGTCAACCTTATCTTGTAATTGAAGTGTGATCTTTAGACCAGGTGCTGTGACTGATGACACCACAGCCAATTTATTTGTGCAAAAGCAGCTAACAGGAATTAAACTCCAATATTTATACTTCTCTAGAGAGCCTTCAGCTTCTACTTTCTAACTTCTGAAACTGTCTGTATTCAGATATTATGTACTATTTAGTAGACTTTTTTTTCTTATTTAGTGGAAATCTACGGAGACCATAGTCTTTGCCCAGAAGAACCGGGCTCAAAAGTCTATGTATTAGCTAGGCAAAGCAGACATAAAATGCTGAAATAGTCCAGTTATGTGTCTTTTACAGCATTTTGGAATGGCAACCAGCTACTTTAACTTTTAAGCAAGTATTATGCTAACTATTGTATATTATTGAAAAAGTTGTCTTTTAAAATTATTTTTAAATATTAGAGTATTTTAAAATATTTTGTTGAATATTTAGCCCCAAATGTGGTTCTTCTTCTGAAGAATTCTTCTTTACTATTAAAGACTTTGAGATATAAAGTGAACATCTTGATGTCTTACTTCATTGTTTACTCCATCTACCAAATTTTACTCAAGCACACCTCTTTCGAGGCAAAGAAAACCAAGTGATGATAGTGGCTTTTGATTAGCAGAGAGAACGGTTCATCAACAGGAAAAGAACTCACAAGCAGTGTCCCACAAACAGGGTTCATTTACCCGGTGTGCAAGCCAATAACACACAGAGTTGAGGTATTTTCAAATTAATTTCATTGATGAGCATGAATGGGTACCTGTCTCAAGACAGCACACCCTTGTCACAAATATTGTCACATTTATTCACTTAACTAAGACATATTCATTGTTATTTTCCTTAATGATTGGTTCTTTCTTCTTCGCCCCTCATGTAGATTAGTGTGCAACTGTCTTCTTCTTAATCATTGTCTTCTTTTGAGTAGGTGATATCATTTGAGTAGGTGGTCAATGAGTCGGTGGTCGTGATCTCCCCTTTTATCTACTTCTTACTCTGTCTTGGCAGTTCCAAGCGGTTCTTCAAGGTTTATTGACCAGACCACAATCCATGACCTTTTCTGACATAAACATAAAGCCCCATTGTCTAGTAGTTAGTTCTAGTTATTGTTTCCCTATTTTAAATATTAACTGATGGGGCCTGTACACAGGACTTTAGCAGCTCCCTGGTTATTTCAATCATATTATATATTAATTGATAACAATGCTATAACTTCAGCTTCTACTGCTAGAGATTTGTGTGCAGTGAGAATGGAAGAAAGCCCCTGGCCTTTCATATGCACAAGAAAATTGATACAGTTACCAATATAATTTGATCCACTTTACTGGATAAAATTTTTTGTACAGCATTATGTGAAAGTCAGCTATAGTGATCCATTCAGACAATGAATTTCTAAACAAGGAAAGCAGAAAAAACTCTACTCATTTTACTAATTAACTACAGTAAATTGTTCAACAAGATTAAAGCTGTGACTTGTGTCTTTTGCCTTTATACAAATGGATAAACAATTAGAAATAGTTTTTTACATTATAGGCTGTGGAAATTCATGTGTTTAAACTATCTACTCTTCTCATTTTCTTGTATGTTAGAAAATTCCACTTTTGTTCTCCCTGGTGAGCCTATTGGTTATCTACTTAGTAGTAGTAGACTTCATGTTATAGCATACATCGATTCTAGCTACTGGCTCAAATTACTTTTTCCAAGCGCACAGGGGATGAAGGGCTTCTGTCATCTATATTCAGGTTATATTTATGGGAACAAAACTTTGTGTGTTTGAAAGGGTAAATGGAAATGATGAGTCACGTCTGCATTACAGCAGACATGCTTCAGTTTTGTTGCACTACCTTGACAGTTCACTTGCTAGAGGGGATAATGTAACCAAATTAGAGCCCTCTGTCAAGTCTCTGTAGGGGTCCTTCTTGTCTTTCACAATGTGGAACATCAAGCCAAAAGGGAATTTTAGCACAAATCAGTTTTTATGGCCGCTGGTATTTTCTATTATGTGAGTTTCAGAGAAAGAAGCTAGGGGAATTCAAGCACACTGAATTTTCTAAGCTATCTGTTAGATGAGATGGAAATAGACAGATAACGGAGGAGGTTTTGAAGGTGGACTTTTATTTTTAATTTACGTTTCTTCAGGGACACATTATTCCTTGGGATGCAGGCTTACTTTACACTCATAGTCACATGATGGACTATAGAATGTCCACAATGAATCACTAGTTACTCTTTTTTTCAAAAACAACTGCATTGTCTGGGCAAGTCCAGTGAGATATTCTTTACATGACATGATAATGGAGTTGTCTGGCTTGCAGCATCCACACCAGAAAAAAATGAAATGTCATTTGAGGGTCACCATGAGTTCAAATGGAGAAGCAGATCCAAGACTAATCAGAAGCAGATTAAGTCCTTTTTGTGACATAAGTGTAAATAAACAAGAAATGAGTTTACAATACCTTTTTTCTTTTTCCTGTCTCTCTAACAGGAGTCATTTTTGGTCTTTATGCATACATTCCTAACCTAGTTTAGTTATGTTACAAAATCTTTTGAAGCATAAATATTTTTCAAGTTAAAAAGAATTAAGAACTACCGAGTTTTATAGAATTAAACTGAAGAACAAAGGATACAGCAGTTCAGAAAAGAAAAGATTTTACCAGATAATCTCAAATAGATCAACCTTGACCTTTAAAAAAACCTCAGCAAAAAACATTCCTCAAACAGCCCTGATGTTTTTGTTAGTATTTCTGCACAAGTAACCTCAGTGATGATTCAGGCAAGTATTCAAATATGACATTGATATTTCTTTCCTGTTAATTAAAAAAACCCAAAACACCCCCCCCCCCCAACCCCCCCCCCCCCCCCCCCCCAGCAGTAAATCTCCCCCTCAAAGCTGGAAATAGAACATTTCTCCTTCTTCTTTATGTCTTTCAAAAGCCTACTTTTAAGTATAAGCTTGGGAGAAGTAGGGAGTGAGTTTTGGCAATTCCTCCAGCCCAAATGATATATTCAATAATTCATTAGTAATGTCAGGTAAGCAAAATCTGTAACAGATTTTTTTCAAACTGGCAGTACTTTGGGTGTGGAGTAGAGGTGAGGTAGGGAACTTACATTCAGAATACAAAAGGACTTAATGCTTCTCAGCTGCCAAAACATAGAGTGAATTTCCCCTTTAGGTAGTTTGATACTGCTTTGTGTCAGTGTTGCAACTACAGGCAACTGGATTGGATGGGATAGTATTGGGTAGGTGCCCATCTATGAAAGGGGTTATTAAATTCAAGATTTTTTTATTTAAGCAGATTACCTGTAACACTAATAGTTAAACATATGGGGATTATAAAGCAGTGAAAATGTGCCTTCAGATTAATATAAAACATATTGCTACCTGCAAGTCAAAATGTACACTGATGACTTTGGATCTGGGTGTGAAATGTGATCCACTGATTTTCAGAGTTTTGGGCCTGATTTATGGCGTGGAATCTTATGAAAATTGTTTTGGCAAAATACAGATTCTAATAATGGGTCAAGTTCCAAATCATGTCTGGTGACTGCTAGTGGGGATGGTTGCTGTAGTGCTGCCCATGTAATTCCAACCGATACGCCTGCAGGGTAAAAGAGCACTATTATCTCCATTTCTCACATAGGGAAGTTTAGGTACTGACAGGTTAGTGTTACTCCAAGTGATATGGCACAACAGATAGCAAGATGTCATGGTTTAACCCCAGCCAGCAACTAAGCACCATGCAGCCGCTCACTCACTCCCCCCCACCCAGTGGGATGGGGGAGAAAATCAGGAAAAGAAGTAAAACTCCTGGGTTGAGATAAGAACGGTTTAATAGAACAGAAAAGAAGAGACTAATACTGATAATGATAACACTAATAAAATGACAACAGTAGTAATAAAAGGATTGGAATGTACAAATGATGCGCAGGGCAATTGCTCACCACCCGCCGACCGACACGCAGCCAGTCCCCAAGCGGCGAATCCCTGTCCCCCCCCCCACTTCCCAGTTCCTAAACTAGATGGGACGTCACATGGTATGGAATACACTGTTGGCCAGTTTGGGTCAGGTGCCCTGGCTGGGCATGAGAAACTGAAAAATCCTTGACTCTAGTCTAAACACTACTGAGCAACAACTGAAAACATCAGTGTTATCAACATTCTTCACATACTGAACTCAAAACATAGCACTGTACCAGCTACTAGGAAGACAGCTAACTACATCCCAGCTGAAACCAGGACAACTGGGCATGACGTCCCATGGTATGGAATACCCCATTGGCCTCTTTGGGTCAGCTGCCCTGGCTGTGTCCCCTCCCAACTTCTTGTGCCCCTCCAGCCTTCTTGCTGGCTGGGCATCAGAAGCTGAGAAATCCTTGACTTTAGACTAAACACTACTTAGCAACAACTGAAAACATCAGTGCTATCAACATTCTTCTCATACCTAACTCAAAAACATAGCACTATACCAGCTACTAGGAAGACAATTAACTCTATTCTAGCTGAAACCAGGACACAGAACAAAGGATAACATCTGCTCACTTGGTTTGCTGATTCTCTCAATTTTTTTTTCTAGTGTCCTGGGTTCAGCTGGGATAGAGTTAATATTCATTTCTGCTGTGATCCACCAGTAAAACCCTACCGTGGAAGAAGGCTCAGAGGAGATGGGCAAGCACAATGTGCCCATGAAGCTCAGGGAATAATGCAGGGTGTGACTGACCACAGCTGTTGTAAAGCAGCTGACTTTATGCCAACACAGAAGGGAACGGAGGGTTGCCTTTGTTTTGACGGCTATGACAGTTTCTTACATCTGTATTGTGTTATGCAATATATTTTTTGTATCACTCTGCTAAATCAGAAATCCTGTGTAACATCAACTATCTATGAACAAGGATATTAAACATTACACCCTCGACAGCTAGAACTATCTAAAAGAACCTAGTCAGAGAGTATTGGACTCTGAAATCTGTTTATAACA
>NW_010972621.1:660427-663045 GCF_000737465.1 Haliaeetus leucocephalus
TCTAGTCACCCATGTATTTGTCCATTGCACTAAGAAGTAGCACACCTCTCACACAGTCCTGTGAAAACTGGAGTGTCCAGCAATATGAGATCTAAGATCCTTCTGTAAGGTGCTTGGCACTCTCAGCAGTTCAGAGCTGTCTGGCTGCTTGCGCAATTGAACCCGAAATGGCCTCAGTTCTACAAAAAATGTCTTTGTGTGATTAATGCCCTTCATATTAGCAGTCTCTCTTGCTTCAATGCTTTATTATGAGTTTAGTTCCTGGATTTCAGACTACAAAACTTGTTCCACCAGTGTGAACAGACTGAAGTAGTTTTCCATTCCTAAAGTAAAGTTACAGTGCTTGAAGAACAATAATTTTTCTTTTTTTTTTCTATAGGTGCTTTTAATTGAAGTTGCATTAGATATTTTGTTCTGGGGATGTGTACTCTGAAATCTCTGAAGATTTTTATTTTTGTGCATAGAAAGGAACTGGGGGCTAAACATCAGAGCATGTTTAAATGAAGGAAAACACTGCTAGGTTAGGCATTATGGTAGCCGAGTTGGATTCTGTCTGAAGAGCAGTTTCCTGTTCCATTGTAATTTATATCTCTTAGTTACTGCAGTCTGAAATGGTTGAGATTGTTGTTGCTTTTTTCCCTCAAAAATACTCTAGTTCAAATAAATACTAATGCAGAGAAGTGACAGAGTCTGGGAAATGACAGGCTCAAAAATCATCACGATGCCTCCTATTTGTTATTTGTTCTCAGTTTTGTCACTGTCTTGCTGTGTGAATTGGGACAAAAATGGTTTTGCCTCTGAGTGTCTTGGCTTTTCTGTCTCTAATACAGGATTAATAGCTTAATCACTGGCCAACTGCTGGATTGTAGATGGCTGTTCATTCCTCTGCTTGAGAACACATTTGAAGAATCAGCAAGTGTGTTGTTATGGACAGCTTACTGTGAGTGTATATGCCCTTCTGATGTATTTAAATCCCAGTCAGATACAGGCAAATATTCTGGTCCACAGATGTGAAGCTGTTTAGTATTGTACCTTTGTAAAGGGAACTTTGTTGGTCACTCAATAGTAGGAGCTGAAAATAAGACTGACTGTATATGAATTTTGTCAGCTTACCCAAGGCAAGAACTGATATTGTGACTGTAGTAATTATAATTTTACAGACTGCATGTAATTTTGGGGCTGTGGAAGTAGACATGTATGAAGAAGTTACTCAGAGTTACATGAGAGTTTGGAAAACTTAACTTTATAGCTGGTTGAGGTAATAATGTTTCTCTCTAGGCTTATTTATTTGAGTGAAATTTCAGCAATAGTCTTAGCAATTTTTATAACAAGTCTCTACTTTAGTAATTTAAGATGTTTAAAGAAAATATTCACCAAGTGGAGTTCTTTATATGTGTGGTTGCTTTTTTTATTTCTAGGAAAGATTAATAAAATTTTTACATTCACTTGACATTGAATTTTCAAATAAAAACTCAAAGAATTTTAGAGCAATTCTGTGCTCTAATATCTTAGGAAAAAAAAAAAATCTCATTTTTTAAGTTGAAACAGGTTTTCCGTAGAAGTGACTGATGAGAGTGATGATAGTCCTCAAGGTACGGTAGCGTTCTGTTTTTCACTTTCCTCCTTGCAGAAAGTTTGTTTTAATCCTTTCCAATATAAAATCTTAGGATACCATTCAGTAGCATTTTAGAATGTGAGTCCTCAAATTTTTATTTGTGATCACTATTCTCATTGCTATGAGGTAAGATTTTTGGGTCCTTATTCCTTAACATAATGATTTTTTTTTCCGTTTTCTTCTTTGTGTGTTTCTGAGTTATTGATAATTTGAAAAGGATTCTGTGCACCACAGGATTAGTTTGCCACCAGCTGGCACTCCCATTTTTGGTTTTGTTTTCATGATGCTGCTTAAGATAGTGATAAAGTAATTACCTTTATGAACTTTCATGCTCACAGTGCAATGTAGTTCCCTATACAGATATTCTTAATTATGCTTTAAATTTTGAGTGCATATTTTCATGCAACCAATTTGAAGTAGTTGGAAAATAGAAATTAACTTGAGATGATATTTCTGAACTCAGTCAAATGGGAGTGCAGAAACTCCTTTGTCCTCATTTGAATATGAAGAATATAACTATGGTGTTCTATAGTTACATACATTTTTCAGTGACACACTGAAAATTCAGTGTAAATTCAGTCTGCTCCATGCACCTTGGGAAAAAACACTGAGAAGAAAACAATATGCCAATAGGAATGTATCAATAATTTCAAATGCTAAGCCAGCATTACCTTCCAGCTTTGCTAATCCCTCCTTTGTTAGCGGAGTGGTTTTTTGTGTTATTCTAACATAACTGTTAAGACAAGCTGTTCAACTTGTGACAGTGCTATTCAAAATAATATACGACAGAAGAGAGAGAACCTTTCTTGTTTCAAAAAATCCACAGACAGGTTTTAAACAATGTTCTGGCTTCTAAATTTTAACCAACACATTCTTCAATTATTATAGAAAAAACCTGTGTCTTTTAAGGAGATGTTAAACCCAAATTTTCATTTAAAAAGAGTTCAAAAATTGTATAGAATCATAGAGTCATTTAGGTTGGAAAAGACCTTTAGAATCATTG
>NW_010972621.1:663948-678823 GCF_000737465.1 Haliaeetus leucocephalus
CCCTCTGTAGAGCCTTCTTACCCTCGAGCAGATCAATACTCCTACCCAACTTGGGGTCATCTGGAAACTGACTGAGGGTGCACTTGATCCCCTCGTCCAGATCATTGATAAGAGATATTAAACAGAACTGGCCCCAATACTGAGCCCTGGGAAATGTCACCTGTGACTGGTCACCAACTGGATTTAACTCCATTCACCACCACTCTTTAGGCCTGGCCATCCAGACAGTTTTTTACCCGGTGAAGAGTACAGCCATCCAAGCCATGACCAACCAGTTTCTCCAGAAGAATGCTGTGGGAAAGAGTCAAAGGCTTTACTAAAGTCCAGGTAAACAAAATCCACAGCCTTTCCCTCATCCACTAAGTGTGTTGTCTTGTCATAGACTGAGATCAGGTTAGTCAAGCAGGACCTGCCTTTCATAAACCCATGCTGACTGGGACTGATCACCTGGTTGTCCTGTACATGCCGTGTGATGGCACTCAAGATGATGTGCTCCATAACCTTCCCTGGCACTGATGTCAGACTGAGAGGCCTGTAGTTCCCCAGATCGTCCTTCCAGGCCTTCTTGTAGATGGATGTCACAATTGCTAACCTCTAGTCAACTGGGACCTCCCTGGTTAGCCAGGACTGCTGATAAATGATGGAAAGTGGCTTGGTGAGCACTTCTGCCAGCTTCCTCAGTACTCTTGGGTGGATCCTATCTGACCCCATAGACTTGTGCACGTCTAAGTGGTGTAGCAGGTCGCTGCCCATTTCCCTTTGGATTATGCGGGCTTCATTCTGCTCCCCGTCCCTGTCTTCCAGCTCAGCGAGCTGGGTACCCTGAGAACAACTGGTCTTACTATTAAAGACTGAGGCAAAGAAGGCATTAAGTAAGTACCTCAGCCTTTTCCTCATCCTTTGTCACTATGTTTCCCCATGCATTCAATAAAGGATGGAGATCCTCCTTAGCCCTCCTTTTGTTGCTAATGCATTTATAGAAATATTTTTTATTGTCTTTTACAGCAGTAGGCAGATTAAGTTCTTGTTGGGCTTTAGCCCTTCCAATTTTCTTCCTGCGTAACCTCACAACATCTTTGTAGTCCTCGTGAGTGGCCTGTCCCTTCTTCAAAAGGTGATAAACTCTTTTTCTCACTGAGTTTCAGCCAAAGCTCTCTGTTCAGCCAGGCTGGTCTCCTTCCCCACCAGCTCGTCTTTCAGCACATGTGGGCAGCCTGCTCCTGCACCTTTAAGATTTCCTTCTTGAAGAATGTTAACTCTGGCAGCCAGGCTCCTACACAGGCCAAAGTTTGCCCTCTGGAAGGCCAAGGTGGCAGTTCTGCTAATCACCTTACTTCTCCGAGAATTGAAAACTCTTTCACTTCATAGTTGCTGCGCCCAAGACAGCCTCCAACCATCACATCACCCATGAGTTCTTCTCTGTTCACAAACAACAGGTCCAGCTGTTTGCTGCCTCAGCAGCTGTGTCTGGAAGTTGCCTTCTACACACTCCAGGACTGGACTAGACTAGACTGTTTCCTCACCACTGTATTGTATTTCCAGCAGACATCAGGTAAGTTGAAGTCCCCCATGAGAACAAGGGCTAGTGATTGTGAGACTTCTCCCAGCTGCTTATAGAATATTTCATCTCTCTCTTCATCCTGGTTGGGTGGTCTATAACAGACTCCCACTGTGATATCTGCCTTGTTGTTCTTCCCCTGATTCTTATCCATAAACACTCAACCCCATCATCACCATCATCAAGCTCTAGACAGTCAAATAACTCCCTAACACACAGGGCTACCCCACTGCTTCTCTTTCCTTGCATATCCCTTCTGAAGAGTTTATAGCCATCCATTGAAGCACTCCAGTTGTGCAAGTCATCCCACAATGTTTCTGTGATTGCAACTATATCTTAGTTTTCCAGCTGCACAATGGCTTCCAGCTCCTCCTGTTTGCTGTCCATGCTACATGTTCTGGTGTAGATGCACTTTAGTTGGGCTGTTGATCCCTCCACCTTTCTGGGGGGCAGAAACCCTAATTCCGACATGACCATTCTCAAGAACTTCTGTGGTTTCTAATACATCAATAACACTTGCATCTTTGCTGCCGCATGGATTTCCAACCCCTACCTCCACTGAGATGGCAGACCAAAGGACCTCACTAGCACACCGCCACTCTAACATTAGTGTGCCACCCCATGGCTTATCTCTAGCAATCCTGGTTTTATTCCTCTCCCCCTTCAAATCTAGTTTAAAGCTCTTTCGATGAGTCTTGCTAACTTGTGTGCAAAGATCCTTTTCCCTCTTTGAGACAGGTATACCCTGTCTGTTGCCAGCAGGCCGGGTGTTGTGTAGACTGACCCATGATCAAAAAACCTCCAATTCTGCTGGTGACACCAGGCTTGGAGCCAGGTATTGATCTGCTGGGTTTCTTCCCTCATCATTCCCTGCAACTGGAAGGATAGAGGACAACACTACTTGTGCTACTGATCCCTTAACCAGTTGTCCCAAGGCCCTGAAGTCTCCCTTGATTGCCCTCAGACTTCTTGTTGCAACTTCTATGATATAGTGTATCATTGCCTCAGTTAGTAGAAATGCTCATTAAATGATGGACAAAATCATTAAATAACTTGCATAATGAGCTGCATCAGCACCCCATTTAATAATGAGAACAATTAAAATTCAGACCAATTTAGTGACATCAGAGGTAGGTTTCCCCCCCATTTCTATCAGCAGTGATACTGCAATTAGTGTTTAGGTCCAGATTGTGTTTATCCTGTATGCCTTCTGTGAGAAGCAGTGTAATAAGCATGGTGCCATCAACACACTATGCAGTTGATATAGCTGCTTCTGTGGGTTGTTGCTGGCATAAGAAAATGGCTCTAACAGGCAAGACAAAAGGTCTACCTAGTCAGGTGTCCAGAGAGTACTGAAACGGTTGCCTTAGAGCACAAAATCAGGACAAACATTTCTGATAATTCTCATGACCCTTGTTTTGTCCCAGTCTACGAAGCTTTGCAGCTCAGAGGTTTTCTCAGATAGAAGATTTTGTGAGTTTTAGGATGTTTTTAATACAGTTCCAATGGACCTCTATATCTCTGTAGTCCTGATCAGCTTCATTTAAATCCAAGTATATTCCTGATACACTTGGTAAAAGATGGTAAAGAGCTCCTCAGCTTAAATACACATTGAATGAAGGGACAACTCCTTTTGTTTACTTTTGAACTTGCTACGTTTATTTCATGCCCTTCAGTTCTTGTGCTGGGTGTCCTGTTTATGCCACTAATGATTTTGTAGACCTGCATCCTGTCCTCTCTCAGCTGTGTTGTTTCTAGGCTGAAAAGACCAAGCCTAACTAGCTCTTCTGTAAATACAAACTTATCAGAAAATTTTCCGTGAAAGTTTTTGAGATTCTGGACCAATATGCTCACACTCTACATGAAAGAAAGGGAAGGTAGACTGTTCAAGTCTTTCCAGCACTTCCCGGGACACTTACATTTTCACACCTACTGAGTGGAGACAGGATAACTTTCCTATTAACTAATGGATGTTAGAGTTTGTTTTCTTTGATTGCATAATTGAGCTCTATCTCTTGCTTGAAGCAGAAAGTGAAAAACGTTTTGCTTTTAGTTTTTTTGGAGGCATACATATACACAATCTTTATATGAGGGTGAAGTGCATCCACAGCTCCCAAATAGTCTAAAATCAAGAGGAAGTGTTGTAACATTTATTTTTAATGCAGATACTAGCTTTGTAATAACATACCTTGGTTTACTGCTCAGATGAAAATAATTTGTATAGCATATATGAAATTAGGAGTGCCACAGCAGAAGTAAGGCCTGTTCGGTTGAGAAGTTTTCGCAGGATTAGATCCTTAGCAGATGAATCATCTTTAGAGTCCACTTTCTCCCCTTCTGATTTTCAATAAATACCAACACAATTTTTAAAGATACCTCAAATGTAAATACATTAATATATGTTTTAAAACTTTCAGTGCTACTGCTTCTATTTCCAGCATTCTTTTCAGACTCTTCTATGGTCTTTAAAATTTCTTGTTTGTGGTTGGTGCTCCTGTCTGGTATTCTGTTGTGATCTGTGTACCTGAAGTGGAGGTCAGCTGTGGACTCTGCATATGGCAAAAGAAATTACTTGTTCACCAATCTACACCAGTGGCTTATTTCTGTCCTCTATCAGGTTAAATGCCTAATTGCAGAAATTTATTTCATATTAGGGAGTGGGATTTCTGAAGGACAGCTTGGTGGGTGGGTCATCAAGACATGCATTCAAAGATGGACTAGTGGTAGTGACTTTCTACCAGTACAGTGCAATATGGGAGAGGTTATCTGTCCATAGACGCAGAAACAACCAAGAGCAAGACAGTGTCCTCAACTATACAGATTTCTGACAAGAGAACACCATATTAAAGTAGTGTAACAAGTGCAAAGGCCAGGTTGTCTTAAAGACAAACTCCTTTCTAAAATTCACTTTTGGAAGTATAGCTGCCTACCATAGGCCTTTCAGTGGTAAAAGGGCACAGAAAGCACTGGATTATTTTTTCACTGTTGACTAACACAGTTCTGTTATGTACAGAGCAATCCAGAGAGCAAAATCAGAATAAAAATACCAAATTCCAAAAATGAATACCATATGTTCATACATACATACATACATATGTAATATACAGGCTTGTATATTATATATCTTTGTTCTTCTTGTGTGGTTGACCTTGGCAATGTTAAAAATGATGAGTTTTCATTTTAGCTGAAAATGAAGAACTGCAGAATCAGTTTCTATGGAGCTTCATGATGAGAATATGTAATTAGATTTCATGTCCCTCGGAATAAACAGAGTAATATTTTTTGCTTTGGTAAAGGTGAAAACTGCAGCTCATATTTAGTTACCTTGTTCAGCAGTTAAGCAATGATAAAACTTCAGTTAAAGGCTACAAACTGTCCCACCTTCTTTTTTAAAATGAATCAAGAATTACAACTTTTAAAAGAGCACATAAATGATGACTTGTCTACCCAACAGATGGTCAAAATACACTTCTAGTGGCTTACTCTATTTGTGGGAAATAAATAGTCATGAAAGAACATGATTTGTTGATATTAAACTAATTTCTTTCATCTGGTATGTTATAAGAAATTGAAGAATCATTGTCAATATCTCTCTTTACCCCGAACAAATTGGTATCTTACAACTTATAATGTTTAACTTCCTGCAGAGACCTGCATACTCTGTTGGAACCAGGCTGATTTCTTGGGAAATACACAAATATTGAAGACATTTCACTAGAATGATAGTAATAAAATTCTAAGTCATAAAATTATTATGAAATATTTATATGGTTCCACATTTAGCAATTTCATGGTGCTAGAAAATATGGAATGAAAAAACCTCTTCAGCTATTTTCAGTTTCATTTCTTCAGTTGCATCCTGATTGTCTGTCTTTATTCCACTAACTATTTAGCTTTAGCTGTCTGATTCCTCCAAGTCAGAAAATATTAATGGCTTATTAAAATAAACAAAACCAACTACCTTGTGTTTGAGAACAGAAGTATTAGTAAAGTAATTCACTACCTTTCAGAAGTGTTCAGAATAGAAGGAGCAACTTCTATGAGAGCTGGAATAATTAAAATGTCAGTCCTTTGTTGTAGTGGCAGTGGGTATTTTATGATAGGTCAATAGTAGCATGCATTGGAGTAAAACACCTATGTCATGGAAAACCATTGTGTGATCTCTCATGGTCTTTTAAAATATCTTCTAAAGAACACCGAAGCTCTGGCATGCCTCAGTTCATCTTGCTTACAGATTATATATTTGATTCTATTATTTGTGTTTCACACAGTATAGTTCTATTTCTTAATGAATGCATGAAGTTGAAATGAGGCATTCTCAAGAAAGGATGGATATTTCGTTCAATACATTCAGTTTATAAATTAATTTCTTACTCTGCATGTAACTGTGAAGGCATCATTCAATTTCCAGACCAGATAAACTAAGGGTAGATTATGAGCAAAAAAAAAGCTGACTCTTAAATGCTGTGTTCTCAGATGATGATGAGATAAGCAACTGTGAACAAATTGATTTTATGCCCTAGTATTTGGAAAAGCATAATTTCTGTCTAGATAGTTGATGGAAACCTTCTCTTCAGTACCTATATGAAGATTCACAAGGGAGAAACAAAAAATCCTTGCCTAGCAAAATTGTAAATATTTGCCCAGATGAAATGTTGAATTTTTTCTGAGATTTTAAATAATGCAGAAGTTGATATCCTCCCACCCTAGCATCTTCTGTCTTTTGTTCAAGTGCTTTATATTTATTTCTGGTTTAGTTAAACATAACTCCAATTGCATGCATTCAATTCTGCTGATTTTATCTGTGCATGGATCACACCTGGACTGCAGACGTTTTCTGAAGACGAACTTTTAGAGGCTAATAGAAGCCACGATGGGGAACAGAGTTTTTCTTCACTTAGTAAATGAGTGAACTTTAAATCCTAGATTGCCATTATGCTTGCTATGTGACAAAAAGAAAGTATCTATTACTGAAAACTCAAGTGAACTGGTGGTTTTAGAGCCTGGTGGGTGTGTAGGCTTTCTTTCAAGTCATTCAATTATATTAAACCCTGTGGAATATCCAGAAATATTTTTGGGTGAAAAATTGAAATTAATGTTTAGCGCAATCTTGTCTTTTGACAAACAGCATAAGATGAACTGCTCTGAAAGATACGGGGGTTTTTTTGTGAGCCTCAAGGTAAGTCATGTCTGGAAAGGATGACTTCCAGAGAACACAAGAGACAGGATGAATGTTAGTCCACTGGAAAAAGAACAATCCCAGCTCTTTCTTTGGCAGTAGACTTTTAATAGGAGCACCTGTGCGCACTTCCAGCTCATATTCTCTGTAAAGCCTGCAAGTTGAAGGAGCTTACCAGTATAAATATATTCGGCAAGTTTTGAACTATTCAGGATTTTAGTGCAAAACACCCTCTGCAATCTCCAGCTGAAAATGCAGATCGTTGACAACCACCTGAATATGACTGAAACTGCTGTAAAAAGGCATTTCTTCTCTTTTCCTGCTAAAGGCATCCATATCAGTTACTGTGTGAACTGGAAAACCTGTAATGCAGTCCTGAGTTTCATTTGCTCACTTGCCTATATTGAAGATGAATTCACTATCAAATATCAGGGATGATAGCCTTGTCTTACAGTGATCTAGCTTTTCTTTCTCTCATAGACTGAACCTATTACTGATGATGTTAAGCATGAAAGTGAAGCATTAAAAGAAATTCTGAGACTTTAAAAACCCCAATAAATTCTAAATAGTGGGAGGAATCTTGGAGAGAATTGTTTCTGTATGTGTGGCTGCTGATGTCATTTGCAGTAAATTTCCACTGCATTTTCATATTTAGTTGAGTCAGGGGGAAAATGATAATCTCAAAGATGACAAAGCTAGGTCAGACTGAAGGGTAGCCATAGATTAGAACTGGGAATAGAGCAAAGAACAATAGTGATATTAAAAAGGAGTAATTCTCCCTGAGAAGTAGTAAGAGTGATTCCACAGACACATAAGGCAGTTAAAAGCATAAGGCTAGTTCACCAATATAATGTATTGCTTGGAATTGCTATTTTTGCTTTAAATTTAAAAAAAATCTTTTCTTTGGTAAACACACAAACAAGGCAAACATAAGTGGCTAGCTGACATGTCAGTTTTTCACAGTAAGTATTAACTTCTTTGCTGTTATTACTCAAATTAAGCCATCATTGGTGACAGCTATTAATGACTGATATGAGACAGGTGTTTAATACTCTTATGAAATGAGGTGGACAATAGCTTCTTATTTGGAAAATAACCTCCATAAGTGGAGCTCTGCTTGGATGGTGTTAATGGAGAAGAAAAGTCCATTTGTGGTCTTTAAGATGGAATAGCTACTGTGCTTCTCTGTGAGAAGTCATTCCCTTTTATTAGCTTGCAAGCTAAATACCATGACCTTTTGGCCTGATATGTCTTATACTGTTCCAGGTACTCAAGTGACATTGTAATGCCATTGAAATAAGAAAGGTTACTGTATTATGTCTTCTAGTTTACATGTCTGACATCTGGGACATGAAACAAGATTTTACATTAAACTACTAAAATTTCTAAAAAAAAAAAAAAAATCTTGAAAGACAGGTTCACATTATGTTTACTTTTATTTTCCTATATCTATATAGGTGTTTCTGGGCTATGGCCACAAGTCTTTTGATTTTCTGGCATGTCCCTGAAAATGCCTTATGATAAAAAACACCTCAAGAAATTGTACAGCAGTCTTCTTTTGTATTTGCCTTCTTTTCTTTCCTACATATCCTGCAAATGACCTTATTATTTTCTATTTTTGCTGCACAGGAAAATGGTAACTAAGTATTTTGTTGAAGGTTGTTGAATAAAGAGTGTGGTGTTACTATAGTGAATGCCAGGTGCGTAGCACAGTAATTAAACTCATTAATAAACACCTAGCACCCAAACACTACATCTGGGGATTTATGAAAATCAACAGTTAATGTTTTCCCACAGTTACTGCAGTGTGTTACAAATGAAGGTGCCTGTTCTTGTTTGTATAAGGAGGGAATTATAGTGGGCTCAGGTAAGTCAGCAAGATAACATGACTAGGGTCCAGGAAGAATTTTGTGGTTATGCTCATTCGCTGTCAAAGTCCCATACTATCCTCAGCTCTGGAAGACACAATACAAATGCATCCCCCTCAAAGAAGTTACACCATAGGGATAGTCATAAACTGCATTAGCTTTAGGCTTTAGTGATAATTTCTCAAATTCTGCTGTATGGTATCTACAGGTGAAGATTGACTTTTTTCCATTCTTCTTGTGACATGCTTATGAAGATGTTATTGACCTTAGAGTTTATGTGAGCAGACTCAGGGTGGCTGTATATATTTTTTGCTACATTCTAGCAACAAACTGTTAAAAGGAGGAAAGATACTGGCCATAAAACTAGCCTGATAGAAAGCATTTTCTTGCACTGTAATGCCTGGTCTGACTTTCTGTGCGGCAGGAACAGTATGACGAAATTCTCTTGTATTCCCTGCCATAGCTTCAGAGTATCTCATCACCAATTTAGGAAATCATTGGTCTCAGTATCACCTAGAATGACTGTCATGTTTCCTCCCTGGACATGCATTGACAGGAATAATAATGCATAGTAATTGGGAAATTCTTTAATGAAATATTTTTTGGTTGAGGGTTAGAAAACTGCTTCAATGAAGCAATCATATCTGTCCTTGGATGTCCTCAACATACAGTACATAGTTTCAGCAGAGAGAGCAGAAGAATTGCATTTAGAAAATTTCCATTTTTATCTCCTCCCTGGTAGGCAATGAACTGAAATGATATTAACCCTTTCATTGCTTTAGCTTTGCAACACAGCATATTCATAGGAAGGGCACTTCTGTTAACCCTCTGGTATTTGACAATATTTACAGAGGGAGCAAAAGCAATCTCAGGTACTCTCAAAGTTATTTCTATGACTATATTCCTACATCCCTGGTAATTTGGAAGCTGAAAAACCATTAAAAAATCTAACATTTATGCTTCATTTTCAATATAATAGCTTCATATTTCATCTTTACCGCAGTCATCTGCAAAAAATAATTCTTAGATATACTTATGCCTGAAGGATTGACTGAAGTATATTTTTTCTCTGTTGAATGTGGATTTGGCTTAACTTTTTCAAAACAGCCCTGTCTGTGCACTGTTCTTGTCCCATGGTTTACTTCCTCTAAAAAGCTGTTTTGTCTTTTCGTTTGGAGCTCTGCTATACAAGCCACCACACACTTCATAGGTATCTATTGAACACATCAATGCTGTTGTGCTTATAGTCTGTAGACCAGACTTACTAATGGCAGGAGTATTTGAATAAGGTCCTTTGAATTCAGCAATCAATATTTCTAAGTATTTCTACATTTATTAATGCATTTCATATAAAACAACTTCCCTGTTATTTACTCAGCTATAATCAATACAGCTCTTAAGCCTTAGAAATCGTATTTCTATTTCTAATCTAATTTTCATATCACTGCAAAACAAAATCTGTATCTTTTCTGAATGATGTTTTGTAAGAATCAGTTCCTCCAAATCTGGAAGCAATTTGAATTTTAGTATTAACAGGAAAAATTATTTTGCTTTGTGCACTGGAAAATACTGGCTTTCCAGCACAGCTAACTGCTATTCAGTAAGAGGTATTATTCAGTGACTGGCTTCATAATAAGTGATATACAAATTCTTAGATAAAAATTACAAGACTTTATCAGTGATAATTTGAAAATGTTCTCTCAGAAGTGTTCCAAATATTAATGACAATGAAGTAAAAAAGTGATGAAGATAATTTTTTGTATTTTTTTAATAATATGCATAAATACTTCTTTGTAAATTAGAACAGTAAAAAAAAAACCCACCACCACTCATAGTATACTTTCAAATATGCATGGACAAAATTCAGCTTCTTTCTATGTATAATAACTACAGCATGGCTTGTTCTTTTATTAAGTCATATATTCCAGGCACTAGGTTTATTCTTTTAAATATTTGATTCAGAAATTGAAGTGAAATTTCTCTATCAAATGTCTTTTGACTGTGAAGTGAAATGAAGTGACTATTTGTATAAGTTACCATTTTCATAAAGAGTCACTACCTCAAGCTGACAAAGTTACTTGAACACAAGCAGAATAAAAATATGGGCCATGTCTTTTAAGTGAGGGTTATAGAAACATTTGAGTTTTTTTTAAAAGCTAATGAGATTATGAATGTCATCCCAGAACTTCATGTTTGTTGCTGAACTGTACACGTTGGGATGCCAAAACTTTTAATATCTAGCAGAAGGAACAATGGATATTTCTTTTTGGTTTCTTTCATTATGACAGCATTGGTTAAGATTTTATTCATTTTGGTTTGTCCTACATGCTATCTATCTATTAATATTACAGAATAACAAGGTAAAACAATATTCAAGAGAGAATTTTCACTGCTTAGGCTTATCTCAAGAAAACAGATTTTTTGTTACCAAACAGCATGATGGTAGGAATGAGGTGGTTAAATTACAGTTCTTTCAAGACTGTATAGTGTGTCAAACACTGCTTAGTTTTTCCGTGTTTGTACAGTGGTGAGTATCCCCACCTGTCATGTAGGAGACTGGGGTTCATTTCCCCAGCTGGCAGTGGTTCAACAAGGGGAAGTGCAAAGTTCTGCACCTGAGGAAGAACAACCCCAGGCACCAGTACATGCTGTGGAACCATTGACTGCAAAGCAGCTTTGCAGAAAATTCCTTAGGGGTCCCGGTGGACACCAGCTTGAACATGAGCCAGCAATGTGTGCTTGTGGCAAAGAGGGTTAACAGTATCCTGGGCTGTATTAGCAGAAGTGTTGCCAGCAGGTCGGAGGAGAGGATCTTTCCCGCTCTACTCAGCACTGGTGAGGCCACACCTGGAGTGCTGGGTCCAGTTCTGGTCTCCACAGTACAAGAGAGACATGGACATACTGGAGAGAATCCAGTGAAGGGCCACAAGGATGATGAAGGGACTGGAGCGCCTCACATATGAGGAAAGGCTGAGAGAGCTGGGACTTCAATCTGGAGAAGAGAAGGCTCAGGGGGTCTTATCAGTATGTGTAAATACCTGCAGGGAGGGTGCAAAGAGGATGGAGCCAGGCACTTTTCAGTGGTGCTTACTGACAGGACCAGAGTCAATAGGCACAAATTGAAACACAGGAGTTGCCATATGAACATCAGAACACTGTGAGGAAACACTGAACATCAGGAAACACTGTGAGGGTGACCAAGCCCTGGACAAGTTCCCCAGAGAGGTTGTGGAGTCTCTCTCCTAGGAGGTATCCGAAAGCTGTCTGGACATGGTCCTGGGCAACCTGCTCCAGATGGCCCTGCTTGAGCAGGGGGATTTAGACCAGATGACCTCCAGAGGTCCCTTCCCACCCCAACCATTCTGTGATTCTGTGAGATGCTCATGGGATCATTTCTCTAAGCAAGCTCATTTTTTAGAATTTATGTAAATTCTGGTGGAATTTTGACATGGTGTGTCTTTGTGGCTCTGGACCAAAGGAGACAGACTATTCAGTCTTTCAATTTCCTGACTAATTAATGTAACCAATTTTTCTGTTAGTCTTTGAAAAGTTTCTTTTGGCTTATATTCTTGTTAGTGGTTAACTCGTTTGTTTCAGTATGATCATGGTAGGGAAAAAAATTGTGGGGTTTGGATTTTTTTTTGTTTTGTTGTTTTTTTCCCCCAGTTTCTAGGACAAGGAATCTTTCCTGCCTACTTACATTACTTGCACAAACATGCATAGAAGCAGATGAAGAAGAATAATGGAAAACTTAGCTGTAAAAAATTGCAATAAATGAAATTAAGATCTGATAATTCCTTATTAAAACTAAAAAAAAAACCAACCAAAAACCCCAACCTAAAGAAATTAGCATTTCCTTTCTCCATCAGGTATTAAGAATTCAGTTACCTTTTGGTCTGAAGAGTGCTTTAACTTCACAGTATAAGTTGATGTATGTATATGTATTTTTAGGACAGAACTGAAAATACGTTTACTCTTGTTGCACAAGACTTGAGTCATAACCTGAGCATTACCATTGTATCTGTCAAACTTGGGAGTACCCAAAGGTGTGTTTGTTGCTTCATTTTTGTTTGCCTTCAGTCCCACATGAAAAATGAGAATAGAAACATAAAAATTGTTAGTCAGAACTGTAGGAAAGTTTTTATGTTGGCATCTACAAAAGGGAATGGTTTGGAAAGGAGAATGTTCTAATCTAAAGCCTAATTCCTATACCTTATTTAATGTAGTACTTGAATCTTTGTACAGATAAGTGAACCATTTTAATCATTAATATGTTTTGTACAAAGGCTGGACCATGTTGTTTGAAGGTAAATTAAAGCAATTGGGGAAAGAGAAAAATATGGTTAGAAATCTACTTTCGTCTTCCATGACTGTAGTTCTTTAAGACCTGTGTTCTTTCATGTAATGTTTCTTATGCATAAAATTTCTTTTCTGTTTCACTGTAATGGGGTGCAATTTCAATTAAATACTTGCATTGTCTGTTTTCCTTCCCAAACAGATGCAGCATCGAGGTGCTTTATCTAATAGAATTCAGCTGGAGAGAACCAGGTGACATTTTATGTAATGCCACAGCAATAGCTTGGCTGGGGGTGAATCAGTTAATTTTGGAGAGAAAGCTGTGTTGTCTGGGCACAGTTGTATTGTATGAAGGGTAACAAGAAGGTGAATAAAGAACATGCTCCTTCTAAACCAAAGAAATATGAGAAAGGTTGTGCTTTCCTCTGTTCCATCACACTGTTTGTGAATTCAGATTTTAATGTTCCTTATGAGTTCCATGTATAGCTTAAGAAAATCCTCAATCAAATAGGAATAGAAAAGAATCAAATAGAAAGGAAAAAATGTCTGAAATACTAATATAGGAGTGTGACACGCTATGGGAAAATGTAATCTCTTACTTGAGTTATACACTCTTTCATTATCCCTGAGAACAATCTTTAACCTTACTGAGCTGAGTGAATACTTTGCTCTTTGTCTGCCTCAATCTTCTTGAGTCTAACAGAAACACTGATGTGATACTGATGAATGCTGAATTAAACCACTTTTGAAAGAGTAAATAAGTCCAGGTACTGGTCAGTGTGCACCTGTCTAGTCTGATTCACATGACATACCAAATGCTAAAGCATTTTCAAGAAAGAAGGATCAGTGAATAAGAATTTTGCCTGAGTAGCAAGGACTACAATTTTGTTCCACATCTGTGCATACTTGAGAACGTAGTGAGGATTGTGTGGGGCACAGGTCTGTGATTTAAATTTCCACTGCTGTGAATTAGCGAATAGTTACTGAAATAGAAAATCAGAAAAATAGAAAACCAAAACGGTACAATAGCTGATTTTATACTACATGTTGGCTTGCAAATATAAAGCACTGAGCTTAGAAAGGGGGGAGAAATAAGAAGTTAATTCAGTAAATCTCTCTCCCAATTAAGAGTACTCATGTTCCCCATTCATAAAAGAAAAACATTTCTTCTTTTTATTATTATTCTATTAATAGTTTTTCTCTTCATGTTTCTCCTACACTCTCTGTTGCAGGCATTTCTTACTAATGGGAAGTAAGAGCCGTGGGAAGAGAGACGGAGGAATAGAAACCATGCTGTGATGTACATAAAGGGAATTTGACATTGTGTCATCTGCATGCTGTAATATTCGTGTAAGTAATGGATTTCTCCATTATGTGCCGACATTGGAAAGTTGGTATTTACTTAAACTGTTTTGTGGAGAGGTTTAACCTTGGTGAGTACAGCAATATGTATTTCCAAATCAAATGATATTTTTACTTCTTATGTATACATAATTTTTTTCACCCTGTATGTGACTTACAGAAACAAGTATTGCCATCATTTTGGGACACGTGAAGTCATCATTCCTGTCATGAGCAGTTGAACACTTCAGATGATGTTTCAGGTTAGACACTGCAATTTCCTAACGCAGTTGCTAGCTACACAGGCTAGCCTTTATTAGTCTTGGAAACCATAAAGTTGGCTTATAGTCTGGCCTCAAGTCTTGCTGCTGTTTGGGGTTTAATGAATCCATAGACCTCTTACTCAGCAGCAGTGGAAATGTATTGGTTTTCTCACTGCCCCTCCTTGAGCTTATCATGAAGTAATTCAAGGGAGTTCAGAACATAATCCCAACCTTTCAATTGCCTTTGGATTCACCACTGGAGATGGCCTGTGTTCTGCTTTTAGCTGTGGTTTGAGTGTGATCTTGAGAGACTAACCACTCTTTTGAGGCAGTAGTACCTCAGGGAGGCTGTAATCTCAGAAGAGCCCTT
>NW_010972621.1:678833-679046 GCF_000737465.1 Haliaeetus leucocephalus
CTTCCTGCTAGTGTGTGTGCTACTTCTTCCACATTACCTAAAATTATGGAGGAAGAGAACTTACTGGCACGTCAGAAAATGCTGCAATTCACCTCAGCCCTTCATAGACTTCCACAACTTTTCCATATAAATGTCTATAGTTACTTTTTATTTCATATCTAGGCCTCTAGTAGTGGTACTGTTGGAACGGAACCACCCACATGCACACAAAAA
>NW_010972621.1:679466-700414 GCF_000737465.1 Haliaeetus leucocephalus
GGGTCAGAATCACCTCTTCTGACTTGCTGGCCATTCTTCTTTTGATGCAGCCCAGTATACAGTTGGCTTTCTCGGCTGCAAGCACATATTGCTGTCTTTTTATCCACCAGTAGCCCTTCTCCGTGGAAAAGTTAGCCCTTGACCCTGGCCCACTCTTTTTTCCAGCCTTTTTGCCATTATGAAACCTGTTTGCTGTTTATGAAGTGAAATGAAATAAAAAGCACTGTGGAAGAAGAAGTTCCCCCTTAACCTTCAACTTCAGTGTGACAATTCATCTTCCCTCATGGCTAAAAGGGTTATGATTGCACTAATAAGCAGAGCACTTGCCCTTTTACATACAATATTGTGCATAAAAGCAAATTTTCATAAATCCACATCTGCTATGTAAAATTTCAGGCCAATGCAAATATAAAATACAGAGCTATAGTTCTCTAAAATAGGGCTTTTGTATGGTCTCATCTTACATTTTATTCTGAAAGGACTGAGATGTCTATTGGGCAGTAGCTGACTGAGGTGGATTAGGAATTGCAGGGGGAAGTGCTGAGGGCTTGAGGAGCTTTATGCTTTGATGTTTCTATCCACTTTATTAGATTGTAATTGATTTCCATGTCTTTCTTTTTGACATTTATAATCATAATTGTGCCTTTTAATAGCAGCAGAATGTCCAGCTGCCCTACTGAGGTATTAAAAAAATCAGTTATAAAAGAAGGAACTAGAATGCTAAAGATATTTGCAGGCTGCTTAGGCCATTAGCAGTTTTACTGAAATTGAAATGTAAGGGAGAACACAAGAACCAAAACCAGTTTCATTCTTAAAATCCAAGTGAGGAAATACATAGTATGGATCCTCTCCTTAGTCTAGAAAACTGCAGCAGAGTGCCTTCAGAGTCCTATCATCTTCCCCCCAAAGTGATGCAATATGCTTATCAATGTTCATGTCCATGAGTCTATTACCTCATGCCTTTTATGAATTTAGGTTCTTCTCTCTAAGACTTTTCTGTCACTGCTTTGGAAGACTGTTCCATGGGATGCAGAGGGAGCATGCTCTGTCCTTTACCTATGTTCTGGTCCCCTCAGACTGCTTCTGTGGCATCCAGGTGATTCTCTAACAATACCACTGGGAAGAAGGGTTAGGATTTGCCCTAGAAAGAGTTTCCATTTTCAAAAAAAGAAAGGACCTAAAAAAAGAAAAGTGCTCTTATATCTGAACCATGGAGCAAGAAGTTTAACACAGCGTGGCAGTACATTCCCCTCCCTCCCCCCCATCCCGCCAGCAGGAAACAAAACTTCTCCAGGCAGGGAGAAGG
Source organism: Haliaeetus leucocephalus (assembly GCF_000737465.1). NCBI lineage: Eukaryota > Metazoa > Chordata > Aves > Accipitriformes > Accipitridae > Haliaeetus > Haliaeetus leucocephalus. Next base: position 680,773 of record NW_010972621.1, read on the forward strand.
GGAAGGAAACCCTGGAGGCCGCAGGTTGAAATTTGAACTGGCCAATCGAGACATGCCAGGTACACTGAGGTGACCCTCCTGGCCAATAGAATTAAATGACCACAGGTCAGAACTGAGAGGGGTATAAACAGGGTCCCGCCGGAGGAAAAGTTGGAATCAGTCCTCCTCGGAGCAGCGGGTCTGCAGTCAGGGACTCCCCCTCGGGTCAGGGCACCGCCCAAGGTAACTCCTTGAGGGAGAGAGCCCTCAGCTTTTAGGTGAGTGATATGCGCATTTTGAGCCATCACTTTAAATCTTGGGGATTCTTAGGTCAGCCGTGTAGTATTAATTCTCTTTACATCATTGAGCCTGCGGTTTTATAAAATGTTACCGGATTTCTAACTAACTTTTGCTGAAGACTAAATCTGAGTTCTAACACCTGTTGGATTTGGTTAGTCATGCATCCGTAACACACAGCAGCGATGGAAAAATAATTTATGATGAAAGGAGCAATAACACAGTGACTGCATGGGAAAATGAGAATCATCTAGTGCAATAAACATTAGTGTAAGAGGGCAAGATGAAGCTGCACAATATTCTCACTCCAGCAGAGTCTGAGCAAGGAAGTTGTTGATCACAACTGGACACCATCCCTGCTGTTATAGGGAATTGTCCTAAACATTTTCTGGTTAAAATGGTGCTATATCTGGTGGTTTATATAATTTGAGCTTGTGGCTCAAATGTTATTTCAAAGCTTCAAGAACTGCAGACCTTACTCAGGCAAAACCCTGAAGTCTATCAAAATATCTACCTGTCAAAGCATATGAAATTTGACCACAAAATGGAATAACAATGGGTTTGTGTAATAGCAGGCTTTAAGAGAGAGCACTGTATTAATTTGATGAGGGCTTTTTAGCTGCTTGGCTAAACGAAATAATTCTCTACTAAGTAAATCAGAAGTCTGATGAACATAGACTAATGACTACCTAACAATTATTTCATCTGAGTTTAACTGAAAATTGATTAGGCAACCAGAAAGGTGCTAGATATCAGTAGTTATTTTATGAGTTATATTTGAGAAATAAGGAAATCCTCCTGCAAGATAACAAGGCTTCTGTGCTAGGGATAAAAATTGTTCTCAGGAAGCCATCTATATCCTGATTCTGGGGTTTTAGGTCCGAAGGATGTGCTAATAGAAAATGGCCCAGTAAGGCTAGTTTTTCTGTATATATAATTTTTTGTTTTGTTTTGCTACTGAGATACTAACCTATTACAGTCTGTAATTTTTTATAATATATTTCATTTCACAATGTTACAGCCCCTTCACTCGCACTCAAGAACAAAACTTCTTTTCTTTTTTAAAATGTTCTTTAAATGTCTTAATGTTGAGAATATGCAGAATATGAAGCAATGTACCAATTTTCTTTTACCTCTACTCTCCTTTAATGCTCTCATTTTCTAATATAGATGGAAATAAAGTACAAAGATGTTACTCTTCCCTGACTTTGTGCGTTCGAGAGTAGATTTAATTACGGGTTTTTCTGTACTGGGATACACGCTCTGTCTGAAAACACTCTCAAAATGAGAGTACGTAGTACTCATACCCCTAAATTGTTCCACCTTTCTTCCTGTTACCTGTTTTCACCTAAGTCTGATGTTAATGGTCATTATTTACTACCTGAAGCCCTTGGTAGAATTGAGGTCCTGTGCTCTCTATTTTTTTATTAGCTTTCTGTGACATGTAGTAAGGCATTGGAGGAGAGGCTGGAATGATTCAAGAGGACTGGTGGCGGTGCAAATCCAGTAGCCTTAGTTTTTGTGAGTGCATGACCCTCAGCCATTTCTGTAAAAACAGTAAAGCGGCTTTGTGTTTTCCCCTCATTTGTAAAAGTCTCTGTTCTTCCCTAAAAGCCACTTTGATTCAACTTCGCTGAAGGAATGCGAGGACGGCACTTGCCCTGTAAGTCATAAGAAAAATCTTTGTCACCTAGGGTTATTTTCCATGGAACAGTTCACATTTGTGTTGATGTAATGGTGTATCCTAATGATTTATAGATGCCACAGTCACCTTTTCTCCCCTGTTTTTTTTTTACTATTCTGAGTTTTTAAATATATGACCCCCAAAATCAGTATGGCAAGTTTCTTTAGCTCAAAACAAGGAAAGAGCATTCTGCCTCTTATTGAGCTAAAATTTGTTACTTTGCTAAAGATTGACATAAAATTATTTCCAGTGTATCTGTCAATTGAAATTCAATGTCCTTTATCTGCAAAATTAATGTCATTGATCATGCATGATGAAAGCTGGGTTTAAATATTAAATAGTATTTTTAAAACAAACTGTGATTTTACAGTTGAATGGATGTTGATGGAATATGGAATATATATATAGATGTATTCAAAGGCCTCTGCTACAATGACCTTATTTTCAGCTCAGCCTGGACAAATTGCAAATCCTACTTAGTGGAAAAGAACATCATGGAATAGTGATGTTGGTAGTTACTGAAGTCAACTTCAATAATTGTTAATAGTAAGTAACCATCCATCTTCTAAATAAGACTTACCTAGAAACCAGTAAGCAAAGACTCTACCTGCCATTAGTACAGATTCCTAACAGGTAAATCAACCTCATACTAACAAAGAGATACCTCTTTACAGAATATATTTTACTATTCTAGCTTAAGTTAAGCTACATATAAACCTGAATAAAAAATATACAACATTCAGATTAATTTGTGAGTGCTCATTTTGGGTAATAGGATAGCTTTTTTGTGTGTGTTTAATTTTTATTCAGATACTCTTGAGTGGCAGGCTTCTAATTTATGGATTCATTTTGTGTAAGGAATTTATAGAACTAATCTGTGTCTGGTTTCTCCCTGTATATTATATGACAGAAATAAGAAATAATTTCTTACAGTTTGTGAGGCAGTGGCCTTTCTACCTTCTTTTTAGCTTATAACATAATAGGGGTCAAATTCTTTCATAGACTCTTCGATTGTGGCAGTATACAGTTAACAATAGTAAAAAAATTCTTTTTTTTTGGTCATACATAATCTAATAGGTAGCAACAGAAAAAGATTTTTACTATGAGAGTGATAAGTATTCTCCTTAAGACACTGTTTAAACTCAGTACTTATCAATTTTTTTTCATGAGGACTGGAAGGCTCTCCCATTTTCAGTTAAACACCTTATTTGTGATTTTTCCCAAATGGCTTTGATGTTTATATTTGTATATTATAAGCAACACTTATAATTCCTCTAAAAAGATCTAAAAATACCTAACAGCAAAAGTTTGCATGGAATAGTTGATTTTAAACAGGCAAGTACAAATGTATAAGTGTTACATTGTTTGTAACAGGTTAATTTGTCTAACTAAAAATCTACATTTGCAGTTTCATTTATGTTGAGAAAAAACACTTCCGACCTTACCATATTGGGTAGGAATGTGATGCTGTTGTCCATTGTGGTTGTCAAAATCTCAGTACATAATACTTCCTATTGAGTTTCAGTTGGACTGCATCTTTATTGGTATGTCTGCACTGTTTATCGTTCATTTGTCAAAGGCATTGAGATGAATCACAGAGGCATCTGTATGTACTTCAGTGCAGTGAGTTGATATGCTCTCCAGCTATCCCTTTCTCTCAAAATTTTCCTGAGGCCATGGGAGTTCCCATGGAACAGCAAATCTGAGTAAAACCTCTCAGTTCGTCTTGGTATACAGATCACTTTTGGTGTTGGGAGAGCTTATGGTGTTGAAGAATATTAACTACCTGCATGAACATGGATTATCATAAATTTGAGTTGTTTTCTGGTACTTGGTCTCATAAAGGCAGAATTCTCATACATACGCTGTCTGGACATGTAGGAATGCTGTTAGGAAAGCTAAAGCTCAACTGAAGCTGACACTCACAAGGGTGGTGGTAAGAGTTTTTCTAATATATCTCTAGCAAGGCCGAATGAGGAGAAGAGAGGCCTGTTGCTGAATCCTGAAGGTGATTTAGTGAACGCAGTCACAGATAAGTGCAAGGAAGTGCAACAGATATCTTCCTTGCCTTGATCTTCACCAGCAACATCCTTCAGGTTTCTGGTTTTAGAGGCAGAATAATTACAAGCAGAAGAAGGGAATCTAGTCATTGATTACTGGTGAGAACTTGACACATACAAATCCTTGGGAGACTTGTCTGCAGTCAATGGAGGGTCTGAGTCCCATACTCTCCGATTAGGTTGTTTTGGGTATTTCATGTGTTGAGATCATAAATATTTAAAATAAAATTTACTTATTGAAGACAATTGATGTTATATAGGATTTCTGATTTAGCAAAGGGATACAAAATAAACTGAAAACACAATACAAATCTAAGTTACACTTAGCAAAAATATAGTGATTGCAATACACAGTTCAGTCACAGTACCAATGTGATTCCCATTACTGATGTCTATAACATGCTCACCATCATGACGCTGGGCCTCCCCATTCACTGTTAAGGCATATGGGGGTTGAAGCCAGCTCAAGCCTGTTACTCTCTTCAAAATTCTTTTGCTAGTTTTCTGGGTTTTATACTTTAGGTTGGACTGAGCCACATACTCACTCCCCCCATGCTGGTGTGACTAACTCAGGGAGACATCCACACTCTCTTAATGAACTTGGGGAGAAAAATTTACACCACCACTTGATCCACTCAACTGTTGATAGCTGTTTACCTAAAACAAAGGTCACCCTCCAGTCCCTTTTTTGTTGAGATAAAGTCAGTTTCTTTACAACAGCTGTGGTCAGTCACACCCTGCATTATTCCCTGAGCTCCATGGGCACGTTGTGCTTGCCCATCTCCTCTGAGCCTTCTTCCATGGTAGGGTTTTATTGGTCAGTCACACAGTGCTCAGAGTACATGGCTGATATGATAGTAAAGCCACTTCCTACCATCTTTGAAAGGTTCTGGAGATCAGATGTCCTCAGCAGCTAGAGAAAGGCAAATTTTCACCAACCTTCTAAAAACACCAAAAGGCAGTCCAGAAGAGTACAGGCCAGCATGTCTCTCCTTGATCCCTGGGAAAATCATAGAGTGAGTCTTCTTGGAGCATGTTTCACTTGAAAGAGAAGGTTATTGGGAAGAGCCAGCATGGATTCACCAAGAGAAATCACGTTTGACAACATGATTGCCTTCTAGGCTAACTAACTAGGCCAGATTTGTGGAAGAGGAGAAGCAGTGGATGACATTTTCCTCAACTTCAGCAAGGCTTTTGACACTTTTCTGCAATATTCTTGTAGCATGGTGTGGTCTGGATAGAGGGATGACTGGCTAAGTAAAAAATTGATGAAATGATTGCAAACAAGAGCTGCTGGAGCACCCTGCCAGGCTGGGTTAAGCTGAAGCTAAGTATAGATATGTGTGCACTTTGGAATACCAGTCAGGAATGGGTTTTAGGCAGTCATGGGAAGACCTGGAAAAAAATGGAAGTAAGGATGTCCTGGATCAGATGTAAACTTTTTCAAGCTGTGTCTGTGTAATAATTTCCTTCCTGCTGCAATAGGAAAAGAATCAAAGTACCTGACGTGACTTTTTCACACTATCCCAAGGGACTGCTTTTTCTGGAATCATACTACTGAGCATTTTACATTACAGTTGCTTTATTCTGGTGACATCTAATGAACCTCAAACTTCCACTGTGCACTTTGATGACTGTGTTCTATGTCTGTGGGGTAGTTTTTATAGCCAAATGTCCCACACCAAATAAATTTGCCTTGGCATCACTTCTCAATAAAAAAATGGCGTGATTTTTGTAGGGTAGAACAGCTGACTGGAGTAAAATATTGCACAGAAAACAAGCTTCTTCCCATACCCTTAGTTTTGACAGTGATAAGTTAAGAGTCCCTTGCATGGCATGATACTTCAAAGCATTACAGAAATTAATAGATTCTTGTGCACAGAATTAGTACCATTCTCCACCTCTGCCCTGCTTGGTTTTGGGTGCACCAGCAGGACCCACGTCCTGGCCTGTCTCCAGGGAGATACCCGATTCCTGGGGCTGGGGCTGTTCCCAGTACCCCCCATGTCTATGTGTGCTTAGTTTCATTTTCTAGGTAGTAGACTATTAGCTCTCCACCACCGCTTTGGAATATCTGCACAAAGTATTGTTTGTGAAGTATACTGAGTAATTTTCAATAGTGAAAATGTAAAGAAATGATGGTTTCTCAATATCTGGTGTACCATCTGTCACAAGCATCTGTGCATTGCACTTACTGGCTTTTCAGTTAAATATATAATCAAAAGAGGGTGTGTGTGGAGTGGGGTGGGGAACTCCCCTGCAAGAGGAGTTACAAACAAAAAATGCAGAATGTGCTAGTCGGGGAGGAAAAATCTAACGCTGACTTTAAGTGAATAGGAGGAGGGATTGAAACTAGGGCTTTTCCTTTTATTCTTCTTCAGTCTGATTACCAGAACAACAGTGTTCATCTAATGTTGATGAACTTTTCAATAAATCTGTAAAAATTACCCATTTGCACATGGAAGGTATAACTGCATGTAAGAAGCAGACAGTGTAATGTGTAATTACCTGTTTTAGGCATGTAAATATACCACTTAGTCCAACTAAAATTTAACTTTATTGATGAAGCAGAATAAACAGCTGAATTTGTAGTAATCGTGGCCTTTAAAAGATGTCTACAGTTGAACGACACTGCTTTCATGTAGATGCCTTTAAATATAGTCTGCCTTTCGCTATTATATTACCTCAATCCCCTGAGACTGCATTACAAAAGGTAATGTTTTCTCTGCTCCACTGAACTGCATGTTCAGCTGTTTTGTAGAACTACAGAGGAAGGCATAAATTTTAATTATTAATTGATACGTCTTTTCCCTGTGCCTTTTTCTAATGCTATTTATGTGGTGCAGTTAGCAGTTGTGATGGAGGTTTTTCTGAATCTTTCTTTTTTTTAACCAATGAAGTGTATTATATCACATTTTTTTCTCTCTTTTTCTTTTTTTTTTCTTTCTTTTTTTTTTTTTTTTTTGCATGTGTAGCTACATAACATTAACCTTAAAAGCACTCTCAGCTCCTTGGATGTATTGCCATCATTAATCAAGACATTACACAATTATTCACTGTGCTGCAGAGAATATCAGGTGATAATAAAGTTACTAGAAAACAAATCAAATGTGTTTTCCTACTGCTGATCTGCTTGTGTGAGGAGATTAGGAATATTCTATTCCACCACTTTCTTAGCCATTTTGCTCCCTATGCTTCTGATTTCACCTCTGGGAATCACAGAATGACTCAGACACCTGCTGTAGGTATAGGACTAGTGAAATGAAACAAAGGAAAATTCTCCATTTTATGCTATATCCCCAGACTACAAGAAAGGTAAAATAAGCAGATGATTGTTGTCTGCTGAAAGTGCAACTTCTGAGGAGAAGAATTAGTAGTAGAAAAACCCAAATCATTCTATGCCTTGTAAGCAGTGGCTTCACCTAATTAGCTGCAACTGCACTACCTTTTTAACCTTTCAGAAGGTATCTTCAAAAAGTCTTATGGAACTTATGCTATCTACAATAGCTGTATTGACTCAGTGGTAGCATAAAAAGTGTGTTAAACCTGCCACAAATGTACCATTAGCATCCTATTCTAATTGCTGGGATGATTCTGTTAACTTTTTCATTATTTTTATACCTACCAGGGAAGATAAATGCCTTCATCTACTCTGTGAGGCCACTGAACAAGTACACCAAATGCAATCATAAGCCTTGGCGCATTCTGCTGGCTTCTTGCTCCAGCTTCCATGAATCAGTATAGCCTTTCTATAAGTATAGCCTTTTTAGAAGTAACCTGTCTTTTCATTTTAAAAGCAATTACCAATGACCAATACCTGAACATACCTTGTAATACCTCTGCTGCTGTTTTGTTTTCGGTTCTTTTTTTTTTGGTAAGCTATTGTGTACAGAGGCTCAGACATCTTACATCTCCAAATCCATCCAATTTTGTTCTATGTTTGTTCATTTTTGGCCCAGGCCTTTTTATCCAAAAGAAGGACTGTCAAAGACAAAAAGTTCTTCTTTATGTGATAGAGAAAAGGAAATCTCTTGTGAAATGGCCTTTCCTATCTGATGCTGAGACATTTTTTTTTCCTTTACATCTGATGTGGTGTTCATTCATGCTTAGTTCATTTAGTATAAACTAGCAAACACTGTGAAATACAGTAATGAATTCTTTATTTTTAACCTGCTCATTGCAGGATGGAAATGGATTAAAAATCATTCTATGTTGTCCATGACAATAGTTAATGAGAAGGGAATATTCAGAAACTAGGTTTGTGAACTCCAGGCTTGACATGGAAGGATGGGACTCTACTGTGGAGAAATACCACTGACTGAGTATACGCTGATGCATTTTAACATGCATACTGTATTTTCACCAGCTATTTTGTTTGGAATCTGTGATGTATGTGTCTGATTGCAGGCTGAGAAAGGGTGCAGGGGTGCTCCAGAGTGTGACCCAGATTTATGAGGAACGGATAGAGAGTGTTGCTTTCAGAGGGAAAATCAAACTTTACTGCTGCCATGATTAGAAGAGTTGCACTAGGGTGGGCTGAATTTCAGCCAGCACAGCTAGCTGAAAAAAAACCTGTGCTGTATTCAGTTGACATTTTTTTGTGTGCAACATTCCTACATGGGAACAATTTTAAACCAAAGCACTTTCTCCCACCTCCCCACAATCTGACTGATTGCACTTCAGGAACTTGTCAGCTTTCCCATCACTGTTAAAAACAAAACGCGCATGATCAGGCTTGATAATCTTAAATATCTTAAATGTGTATATAATTTCCTTGTTAAGTTCCCTTGCTGCTTCATGCTGGTGTGAACATAAAAACACAGAGTTGCACAACTTCAGCTGACAATTGTGTTTTATTACTTTAGGATTATCAGTGAGAGCTAGGTCAACAGTTAGCTCTTCGTAAATATCATGGCAGATGTGAAAAAAAGGTTTTTTATTTGCTTTTAATGGTGTAATTGCCATCACTATATTGGGGAAAACAAATGGTACACTTTCATAAGTGTTACATGGCTATGCTGTTGAAAAGAATAACTGAATATAATGAGCTTTCTTATCGCAGAATTTTCACTTCATCTTTGGAGTTGACCATGAATTTGTGTTTTCAAGAACGCCACTTCCATCATTTTAATTCTGTGTATATAATAGCATATTATTTGTTTGTGCTCTTTCTCTGAAAAGGTAATATTTTAAATTGTTCTTTTATGACTAAAATGTGCTTCAATTATTTATAATCTTCATTCAGTTTAGTTTTGTCTTTCTAAATTGTTTCCCTGCCCCCAGCCCTACTGATAGTTTTAATTAGCTTAATCATATTAGGAAAATGCTAATTGTAAAAACTAGTGTTGAACTTCTAAGGAGATTGATGGCTAATTTTCATGGAATTAACAGAACTTGTATTGGAGACTGCCATATGCAGTCTTGTTTTCTAGAAGGGCAGTAATTAAATACAGGTTTTGTAGCTACTGATGGCTTTCATTGATTTTGCCTGGTACTACTTTCTGCTTAAAGTGAAACTCTTTTCATGAAATTACCTACTAAGGTGGTGATAACTCATAAGTATTTTTTAATTGTATTACCCTATCTTGGTCTCAGGTTTTAAGTACTTTTTATAACCTCTGTCTTCATCAATGAGGATAAATAAATGAGTTGTTGAGAGAGAGAAAGAAGAGACTGCTCTAAGTTCCCAAGAAGAGTGAGAGTTATTTGCATGAAATAAAATTAAAAATAAAGCAAGAAGATAAAAACTTAAAACACAGTCTTAACTCACTGAAAGGCATGTCTCCCATGTGGTGAATAGTTTTCTCTTTTCTTTCACCTTTGAATTAGTAATAAACTTGGGGTTGACAACATCGCATTTAGGATTCTTCATTTTGCTGGAGGTGCTGTATAAAAATAAACACTTCATGTATCAAACAAGTGTTTTAAAGCTTTTTTATGCTCTGTTGGGGTTCTGAAATTCTCACTGAAATTCAGAGCACATGCCAAAAGAATGGGATGAAGTTTTCTGTGGGTCTGCATTCCTTTTAGTGCAAATTGAGAGTAACTCCAAAGTCCTGATGTGCTAAACTATTGTAATATAGAAAGAGAAGAGTTCTGGATGCATTTTTTTAAATTAAAAAGTGAAAAAATCATTGATAGTTAAAATATTATATGTAAATAAGTAACTCAGAATCAGCAAAATGGTATTGTAATTGGTGTTACATCTGAAACAACTCCTGTTGCTTTTTCAATAATGGTGAAAACAAGGCTGGTCTTCAGCTTTAAACATTAAGTTAGAACTAAAGAAATAAAATTAGATTGCCATTATAATCTTAATCAAATTCCACATAATAAGTGGCAGAATTTAAACTATAAACAGCAACAACAAATGAATTAGAAGAGATGTTTCTGTTCTTCTTATCCATCATGCATACATACATTTTATTTATTATTTTCCTGATGTAAGAAGAAATGTCTGTCTCTGGCAGTGGAAAAAACATTTCTTTGGATTAGTAATATTACTGAACACATTTCCACAGTGAATGCTTGCCTGCTTCATAAACATGAAACTGAACAAAGCAAATCTAAGAATTAATTCCATTCTAAGAGAGAATTGATACTTGTACAACCTATCATCACATTTTTGTTAAAATGCTTTTATTTGCTGATGTTCACAGACAGCAAATATTTCTTAATAAGGTAGAATCTTTGCAAGATTGAAAATCAGGAATTCCACTTGAAGAATTACAATGTTCTGTAGGCTCATGCAAATCTATATGAGTATAATTTTCTTCCCTGACACTGAGCAGTGTAGCTGTGGGATTATTTCCATGGTGAAGTATTACTCAGCATGAATAAGGATGAAAGAAATGGATGCTTGTCGTGGTTTCAGCCCAACCGGTAAACAAAGGACCAAAGGACCCCGCAGCCACTCGCTCTCTCCTCCCCACCCCCTTCTGCTGGGATGGGGAGGTGAATCAGGAAGGAGAAAATGAAAAAACAGGAACCTTGTGGGCTGAGATAAGGACAATTTACTGGGACAACATAAAAAGAGAAGTTACAACAACGGTACTAACAAAAGAATATACAAAAGGAGTGATGCACAGTACTACTGCTCACCACCCGGAGCCCAACACTCTGCCACTTCCCCCACCGAAAGTGAAGAGTAGCTCCCCCCAGCCCATTCCCCAGTTATATACTGAATGTGATGTCACATGGTATGGACTAGTTCCTTGGGTAGCTCAGGTCAGCTGTCCTGGCTGTGCCCCTTCCCAGGTTCCTGTGAAAATTAACTCTATCCCAGCTGAGCCCAGGACAATGCTAAATTAATGTAATGTAAAGAAAATTCAAAAGGCAAGGGTGCTTATAACATAGAAAGACCTCAGTTTTCCCAAGCATCAGTAAGGTATGGATGGATGGTATGTTTATGGATTTGCTGTAGGATCCATAATTATGATATTCAATTTTGATTTAACCAGGGCCTGAGATAAACAGAGATGTAGAACTCTGCTCTGTAAGAAATCACACCAGGTGCTTCGGTGGGTCTAATTCCATGCTTAGATTGAGTAACCTCTACCCATATGCTGTAATGTAGTGAAAATACATTGCTTCAGACAGGCAAGCCACCTTTGGGCTGCATACATAAATAATCACTCTGCGAAAGATAAAGATTAGCACAGAGTGCATTTCATTTTTGTCTGTTCAGGTTCTTCTGTAACACTAAGCACTGTGAGCATTTTCCAAGGAAATAGTGCATGTTATTTTCAGAAAGAATGTGAAGAGTGAGAAATAGGTGAGGAAATACTATGTTATACATCAACAAAATACAGATTTGCCTGAGCACTTATCAGAGATGAAAATCAGGGCTTTTAAATGTGTCTGGATAAATAAAAAAAAAAACACATAGAAGCAAAGAGGCTGAAATTATGAGACTTTAATCTACTTGGGAGGACATGGATGAATTTTGGGTTGTTCTGCTTTTTTTTTAAGAATTAACAGGAACATTTAGAAGGCATGACCTGATAATGTGTAATTTAACATAGGTATTTTGGAAAGGACAAGAGAAAAGGCATGCTACCTAGTAACTTCCTGGAACATATTAGGAGCAAACTTGTGTCAGAATGTGAAGGAATTCCATAGAAGAATGCAGTTTACTTAGGCTTTTGGGTGGAATGGCACAGGCATCAGAGGGTGGAGATACTTCAGACAGATCTTCATAAAATGAAGATTGTGACAGATGCAGCAGTGAGGAACTAAATAACACCTCCAAACAAAACATCAGCCAAAGTAGGCATTGAGATGCTGGGAAGAAATTCCAGTGGGAAGAGAAGCCTATAGAGAAGCTAACAGATTTTAAAGGCTCTGAGAGGCAAACTGCAAAAGTTTGGCATTCTCAGTTGTCAACTCTGATTTTTCTTTAAAGCCCACCAACCACAGATGACAGAAGTGTAACACGTTTCGGTGTCAGCTTCAACCAGCTTTACTAGTAGTTTGAAATGAGATGGTAAATGGTGACTGTTGTTGAAGTGCACACCATTTTATTTTATCCTCACACAGGTGGCAGGACATTTTAGAGCTAGTAAAACCTTAAGCTTGCACAGCTAAACCTGCTGCAATGTATCTGTCAGACCCCTATAAGCAGATGATAAAGGCTCAACAGAAGATAACCATAATTCAGCAATAAATCATTAGGTATATATAGCAAAGACCTGCTGGAGCGTGTAAACAGATCTGTAACTTGGAAAAAAAGAGGGAAAGAAGGATGCCAAGAAATCAGTATTTTGTGCCAGAAGTGAATACAAAAGAATAGTGCAAGCATGGGCAGACAGAAGGATAAAAATGAAAAATGTAACCAGCAAAGGATTGTAGAAAAAACAAAATCTTTTATAAATATTATAAATAAATATACAAAACAAAGAATGGCTCAAAACTTAACAAAACTTATAAATAAATGCCAAATAATAAAATAAGCAGCTTTTGGGGACGGAGGTAGGAAAGGGAAGTTTCATCTTGACTGGACTTTTAACACAGTTAATTTAAATCACAAAGTAATTGGAAGATGTTGGCCAGAGTAGGGAAACACAATAAACAAGCTTTAAGTTAGCTAAGCAAGTTAACTTGAATAGGTTGGATGGAAATTAACCTTAAGTACTTAAAGAATTTTACGGAGCCATGAGCTGTTGTTTCTGGGCATTCGTGAAGGGTGAGTGATGCCCAGAAACCAGAAAAGAGAAAGCACAGAATATATCTTTAAAAGAGGGAATGGAGATGTATGCAATAATAGAAAAGTGAGTCTAATGTTACTTGCAGAAAGATACAAGCTATTCAACTGTATGTAAATGAGAAGATGAGAGGTGCATGCTGGTTCTTTTAATATTTAAGCTGAATTCAACTTTGACAGGATGTAGGATCTCATGAGCAATGGAGAAGCAAACCTAAGCTTCAGTAAGCTTTACCTGCTCTTCACATTCTCCCATGCAAGTTAAAAAACAATTATAGAGCTGAAAATACTGTTGTGTAAGTGCACAGCTAGTTCAAAAACTATACTCAGTGTGCTGTCTGTGGTGGCTTTCTGTCTAGCTGGGTGGTCATGCCTATTTCAAAGGACATGCCAAAAGAGGTTTCAGGGTCCTGTTCCATACTAATATATTCAGTAATGATTTGAATAATTAGATAGGGAGTACACTTGTAATTTCTTGGTGGATAACAGCCATATAACAAGGTTTGCAAGTGGTTTGAGAAACAAGATTAGAATTCAAATTGATTTTGATACACGGGAGAACTTTCCTGAAATCTGTGAACAGGAATTCAATAATGGTAAATACAAAATACTTGGCTTTAGAGGGAAAAAACTAAAATAAAATGAGATAAGATATGAGTTTATTTTGTCTAAATAAAAATAAGGTTATGGGGAAAGATTCCATTTTAACTAATTGACACTACTGTGTGAATAGCATAGGATTCTTAAGGCAATAATTAATTTGAACACAAAATTGATTTTTTGAGTATTGACTTATCTGAATTTCCTGTTAGCTAGTGTCACTCACTTCCCCCCACTCCAGTGAGATGGGGTAGAGAATCAAAAAGCAGTAAAACTTGTGGGTTAAGATAAAAAGATTTTAATAGGACAGAAAGGAAGAAGATGATGATGATGATAATAATAATAATAATAATAATAAAAAAGAATTGGAATATACAAAACAAGTGATGCACAATGCAATTGCTCACAACTCGCCAACTGATGCCCAGTTAGTTCCTGAGCGGTGATCCTCCCCCCAGGCCAACTCCCCCCAGTTATATACTAGGCATGACATCACATGGTATGGAATACCCCTTTGGCCAGTTTGGGTCAGCTGTCCTGGCTGTGTCCCCTCCCAACTTCTTGTGCCCCTCCAGCTTTCTTGCTGGCTAGGCATGAGAACCTGAAAAATCCTTGACTTAGTCTAAACACTATGTAGCAACGACTGAAAACATCACTGTGTTATCAACTTTCTTCTCATACTGAACCCAAAACATAGCACTATACCAGCTACTAGGAAGACAATTAACTCTATCCCAGCTAAAACCAGGACACATAGACTGGCACATTCACCACTGAATCATACAAACTCCATATGAACTTATTTAAACCTGTGTATTTAGCTCAAAAGAAAGACTGTGGCAAGAACTGTGTTTTTTTCCTCTCCATTTTTTTTTCCTATTTTGGATTAGCAACCAGTGAAGTGACAGAAAAATAGGGAACAGAGTTGGAGGTGAGGAATTTCACTAAATAATACAGTAATTTATTCTACCTGTTAAGGATGCACGCATAACCAAATGCGACAGGTGTTAAAACTCAGATTTATTCTTCAGTAAAAAGTTAGTTAGAAGTCCAGGAACATTTTATAAAACCACAGGCTCAATGATGTAAAGAGAAATAATACTACACAACCGACTCAAGAATCCCCAAGATTTAAAAATGATGGCTCCAAAACGTGCGTATCACTCACCTAAAAGCTGAGGGGTTTCTGCCTCAAGGAGTTACCTCGGGCGGTGCCCCAACCCAAGGGGGAGTCCCCGACTGCAGACCCGCTGCTCCCAGGAGGACTGATTCCAACATGTCCTCTGGTGGGACCCCGTTTATACCCCTGCCAAATTTGACCTGTGGTCATTTAATCCCTATTGGCCAAGAAGGTCACCTCAGTGTACCTGGTACGTCTCGATTGGCCAGTTTAAATTTCAACCTGTGGCCTCCAGGGTTTAGGATTTTTTTTCCTTCCCCTTCTCCCTGACTGGAGAAGTTTCGTTTCCTGCTGGCAGGATGGGTTGTGGAGGGGAGTGTAGTGCCACACTACCCCAAGTCAGGTTTAGCTTTATCTGGAACAACTCAAGTTCATCACATCGGTAGAAGTATTTTTATTTCTGAATTTGCTAACAAAAGCATTCTGAATACTTAGTTGTATTCACAAGAAGTCTCCTTTTGTGTCTTCCTCTTCAAGAAAGAGACTAAATGAACAGTTTTGATCTTAAATTCAAAAGAAAAATTATTATGAAAAAAATCTAAAATAGCAAATATGAGGGCTCCAATAACTGTCATTTTGAAGCATGATTTACAATTCTGAAAAAAATTGTATTTTTCCACCTGCTGTTATCACTAACTTCTTGTGATATTTTTGATGATTTTTGTTTATATTTCACTGCTTTTTTTAATAACAGAGAAACATTTTAAAGTTATTGTGAAAAAGTGAATGCATACATAAAATTATGTATTTAAAAAAAAAAGAAACTGAGACAAATAGTACAGCCAATTTGTTTGTAGAGAATTTTTTTTAAGTGTGCATGTTGGATGAGAAGTGATGCTAACTAGCAGGTATTCAACGTGTTCATCTATATTATCTGAATCTCTCAGATGTGATGGATGTAATCTCTTAGCTGTCTTTTCTGTTACGCTAAAAAAAAATTTGAAACTCTGCAGCCAGGCAGTTGCTGTCTCTCACTGTTTTTGAAGAACATTCTCTCTTTCACTTACTATTATGAAAAGGTAAACCAACTTCCCTAGCACTTTTGTTTCTTCTAATTGTTAGGTACAAGCAAGTTTGACTGCAACTATATTTGCTTGGGGAAAATCCTATTATTTCTTTTCTTTGGGTATTTCTTTGATAAGGTTCTTAGAATACTAGGTAACGTCCCAGGGATATCCAGCTAGTGAGTCATTGCATCTGGATACGACGGATAAGCCTAGTTTCCTAAGGCATTCAAAATTATTTTGATTAATGAGGTGAATTCCATTTCTCTTTAAACAGAGGCAAGAACTTAACAATATCTCTTATGTCAGATTTTTCTATGTAAAGAGATTCTGTGTAGAATACTTCACATTCTCCAAGGACTGGAGATTTTAAGCCATGGCTGGGATAGGACCATATGTGGACAAAGCTTCCTCCATTCTGAATGTGAAATGGCTGGAGAAGCAGGAAATTGGAGCCACAATATGGGATTGCCATGACAGACCGTTTACCTTGGTAAATTTTGGGTTTTGGTGAAATTTACTTTTTAGGTAACTTTTAATTTGCAAAAGTAGCTGACATTTTATTTTCCTTATGGAATTGTTTCTAATGAACCATTACACTCTGCATATTTTTCAGTATTTGAATGTGAAGAAGCAAATGTCATTTTGGGTGGTAATGCTCAATATGATTAAAATCAGGTACAAACTATAAAACAAGGTTCAAGTTGCTGCATATCTTCTTTTTTTCCTAAAATACTTCTTTTATGTAAGTCTCATCTGCCTGAGTGCAATTCTCAGTGAGGAAAATGATCTTACTTCAGTAGATGTTAATGTTGCCTTAGGTATCTTGGAGGTCATGTCTGCTTCTTCCCATTCATGGATGAACAGCAGGTAAATAACCTTAAGTGGCTGCTTCGCTGATAGACCATCACTCAAGGAAATCTGTGAGAACCATCTTTTCATGGTTGGACATTGATAAGGTGTGTACAACCTATGTGGCAGAAATCTGGTCTAATGCAACAGAATAGTTTCACCACCAGAAAAAAATTCTATTTATTACACAGTGGTTTTGCATCATTTCAAGACACCTTCCATTACTCCTCTTTCTCACACTTGAAACTATTGGCTTCATAACAATAAGATAAATATCTTACATGTGAAAGTAAAAATACAGTTTTGATGCATAGATTTCGTCAGTGCCTACTACAGTTATTCAGTGCTTTCAGATACGTAATAATAAAAGAAGACAGAAGGAACATGCATGCAGAACAAGCACCTGAAGTTGCAATTATTGTTAATCTCTGGTATCAAATCTATAGCAAAGTTATTCAGTCCATTAAACTATCATCTGAAACTAAATCAGCAATATAAGCATAAGGTACATAAGATTGCAATCTTAGAAGGCTAATTACCAGGATGGAATTGAATCATAACCTTTAATATCGTATTTAGAACCATAGCCTTCCCTTTATGTGATTTTTAAAGTTTTTTTACAGAGCAGGTATTTTCCATTCTGAAGTGGCATTTCTCTTATATATGGCAAAAAATAGTGAACACAATGAATTTACATTCAGAATGCTGTAATTTCTTTAGTATAAAATATAACAGATTTTCCTCAGTAGAAAATATAACTGGTGATTAACTTGAGCACAGGAAAACAACATTCAGTATTACTTTTGTCCAGTAAGTAGGTTCTAAGGAATATATTTGCTGCAGGAGATGGTGCACATGAAGCCTGATTCAAATCACTAGAAAGTCATGGAAGTCATGGCTCTCATTTCCTCAGTGTTGAAGAGCATGATTAGCACACATATTAGGAGGTGCTGCACTGAAGTTAGAAACTCATGGATATACATAGAAGCTCCTGCTTTTTTACAATTACAATACACCTAGTGCTGACAAAGCCTGTTAAAAGGCACTGTGTACAAATAAACTTTGCTGCATCTGTGTCTGTCCAACTGTCCTGGTTTCAGCTGGGATGTAGTTAACTGTCTTCCTAGTAGCTGGTACAGTGCTATGTTTTGAGTTCAGTGTAAGAATGTTGATAACACTGATGTTTTCAGTTGTTGCTCAGTAGTGTTTAGACTATAGTCAAGGATTTTTCAGCTTCTCATGCCCAGCCAGGGCACCTGACCCAAACTGGCCAACAGTGTATTCCATACCGTGTGACGTCCCATCTAGTTTAGGAACTGGGAAGTGGGGCGCAGGGATTTGCCACTCAGGGACTGGCTGGGTGTCGGTCGGCGGGTGGTGAGCAATTGCCCTGCGCATCATTTGTATATTTCAATCCTTTTATTACTACTGTTGTCATTTTATTAGTGTCATCGTTATCATTATTAGTTTCTTCTTTTCTGTTCTATTAAACCGTTCTTATCTCAACCCAGGAGTTTTACTTCTTTTCCTGATTTTCTCCCCCATCCCACTGGATGTGGGGGGAGTGAGTGAGCGGCTGCGTGGTGCTTAGTTGCTGGCTGGGGTTAAACCGTGACACCAACCTATTACTTAAAGAATTGTGCCATGGTAGAGCAGGCAGCTCCATTTATGTAGAAGCCTACTGGCTTTGTATGAAGTCTCCAGAGGTATCAATGGAGTTTTCTGAATAATCTGATGAATTCTTATTTCAAATGAGAAATTTTCTGTCTGCAGAGGGTGTAGGAAAAAGCACAGCACTTCTAGAGATCTCTGCACCAAGAAGAATAGCTGTCATAATCTTTGGAGGTGATGCAATTAAAACAAATGTACCTGACCAAATCAGATTTCGATTCCATACCATTTGCTTCTATTCTATTTATATTCTATTTAAATTAAACACATGGTCAGAAAGACTTATACTGACAAATGTAGTTGGCTTATACTGGGGAATAAACTTTCACCCTTCATGGTGACTGAATCTTGAGCCCCAAAGAACAGCTTTCATCTTTGAAATCATCCCTCATTTACAGACGTACGTACATTTTGAAAGATTTTGAAAGAAAATCCCTATACAATTTTGTAAAAATAATCACAATATCATTTTATTATGTGACAAAATTTGGCATTTTTTGCTCTCCACCCCAGCTGAAGGTGATCTTCAAATATTTTCAAGAATTAGAATTTTGCCAAAACACTTTTTTTCAGATTAAGAAAAAAAATATTTTTCTCACATGGATCATTCTTAAAAGGGATAAGATTCAAGGGCCTACCAGAACTGTTCCTGTCCTGGTAATTTTTGTGAGATGTTTTCTTTTATCAGAAAAAGTAACTGTAGCTGAGTCTGAAACCTACTTTTATTTAGAATGAATTGTGGAACAGCAGTTGGTAATTTGTGGTAGTAATGTTAGCTGAACTAATTGGGTAGTTAACTATCCATATGTTGTGTAAATGACATATCATTAAGAGAAAAAAATGAATGTGAACAGCGCAGCATCTTGTCTATCTAGCAGGTTGGCCATTCATTGAAGTGGTGGGCAGTAAGAGACATTCTGCATGTTATTCTGCTTGGGGGGAATCCAGCCACCCAAACCAGCATCTTAATTGTGGCATTCCTGATCTTCAGCTTTGTGCTGCTTCCTTCAGACCACTTATCCATGAGAAATAAAAGAGTACAGTAGATTTTTAACTGAGTCTGTCCATTGTTTCCTAATTGCTGGCATCTTTACATTATTTAAAACTAACCTT
>NW_010972621.1:700424-701017 GCF_000737465.1 Haliaeetus leucocephalus
TACCGACACCCAGCCAGTCCCCGAGAGGCNAATCCCTGNCCCCCCACTTCCCAGTTCCTAAACTAGATGGGACGTCACATGGTATGGAATATACTGTTGGCCAGTTTGGGTCAGGTGCCCTGGCTGGGCATGAGAAGCTGAAAAATCCTTGACTCTAGTCTAAACACTACTGAGCAACAACTGAAAACATCAGTGTTATCAACATTCTTCACATACTGAACTCAAAACATAGCACTGTACCAGCTACTAGGAAGACAGTTAACTACATCCCAGCTGAAACCAGGACACCACCAAAGCTGTTCTATCACTCCCCCTCCTCAGCTGGACAGGGGAGAGAAAATATAACAAAGAGCTTGCGGGTAGAGATAAGGACAGGAGAGATCATTCACCAATTACCATCACGGGCAAAACAGACTCAGCTTGGGGAAAATTAGCTCAATTTATTACAAATCAACCAGAGTAAGGTAATGAGAAATAAACCCAAATCTCAGAACACCTTCCCTCCACCCCTCCCTTCTTCCTGGGCACAACTTCACTCCCAGATTCTCTACCAACCCCCCGCAGTGGTACAGGGGGACGGGGATGGGGTTTAC
>NW_010972621.1:701027-714275 GCF_000737465.1 Haliaeetus leucocephalus
ACCTTCCTTTACTGAGGACTGTGAGGGACAAACTTAAGGACATATTAGCTTCATCTGAGGTTTTTAAATACTTTGGATTTCACTTACCCTCTACAACATACTCTTCTGGGATTTCTAATTCTTTCTCAGGCCAGAACAAGAAGTATTTGACAGCAGCAACTACTATTTCTAGATGTAATCATTATCTTCAGTAAATCATTCACAATAACAGTCATTCTTGATGTAGCATTGGACCAGACCCTAATTTATTATGTTATTGTGATACATATGTCTTTTATGAGAATCAATTACACAGAAAATAAAACAGGTGAACAAATTGCTTTTGCTTTGTGTGTACTCCTTTTGCTAAGATGTTAAACTACATCATACTACTTTCTAATTCACAAACCAACAGCTCCCCATTGTTTTAGCACTTCAATTCAGATGCTGCATTTCAGGAATACTGTGGAGGTACCTGACACTAGTGACTTATGTGTAAAACATAAATATTCTTTTTATCATTTGTTTGGTTCTGAGTGGTGAATTGCTAATGAACTGAATGTGGAAGTCTGAAGGCATGCATTTTACCTAACGCATGGCAGCATAGAATTATATTAGGAAGTGACTGCCATAACTGAGACTGGGAGCCAAATGAACCTTAGCAGATATAGTAGATATATGGAAGTAGATAGGAACTGTTTAATAATTATCCAGTTTATAATGAAGTTAAAGAAATTTCAATAGAGGTAGACATGCCCCAAGGGGATGAGAAGTGATGCTTAACGTTTGCATTGTTGAGGCTGGCTGGGGCAGGAGATAGTCCCTGATAAGAAGCAGCAGTCGGTCCCAAGAACCAGCCAAGACCGGTCTTGTGACTTCTTGGAACTAATTTTAATATGAAGTGGGGATAGATCATGCTATGTATAGGCGTATTGCGAAACTCTATGGATATGTAACACTTGACTGTATAAATTTGAAGTGAACTGCTGAGTCAGGCGCGCACGACTTTGGTGGGACTACCCCCCATGCTGCCCAGAGCTGAATGAACATACCTCCTTTACAATCTCACTGATTGTGAAGTCTGTTTTCCGCTCATCATAACAGCACAAGTGAATAATAGCACTTTAGGGAACAACAAGTTCACAGCAAAAATCATTGCACCAAGAACCTGTGTGTTGTCTTGTTGACTTTTTTTGGTTATAACTCAAAATGACTTAATAATTTGATTTCAGAGTTCAAGATGAGAAGGTAGGAATTGGTCCAAGATAATCAGATATCAGATGATATCAGCTGTCAAGAGACAAAAAACCCTACAATATGTCAAATATAACTTTCTAGCTGCTGTGGTGTTGATTGCTTTTTGTTTCTTTTAATGATTTTCAATACTTGACTTTGCTTAGACTTTGTACCACGCTTGGTGCATTAGAGAAAGTAGAATAAATTGCAAAGCTTGTGCAAAGACACCTGAAGTTGCTCCATGAGAATCCTTCTTGGAAGGACAAATATTGAGTGGAGTGCAGTAACATTCAAATTGTTTTTGGAATAATATATAACCAAGGTCATGCAGATTTATACCCATTACATCAAACCTAACAAGTTACATCTCAGGAAAAGCCATCCAGCTTTTAAGTTCAAGCCACAATACTTCTATGGGCCTGAAGGCCCATTGATAATGGATTGGGCCAGCACTATGGATCTCAGTACCATACTCCTGTAATGTACTGTGGAAAGCATTTGTTATGACTGTAGTAAGGAAAGTACTCTGACTCCATAAGGCATTGTTTTAAAATACCATATATTGAAGCTAACACTAGAAAGTGAAAGAGGATAGTCTTATGTTCTTTCAGATGCTGGAAACCCTGAGTTTTGCAGCATCAGGCAGACTTCCAGTCAGGGCATGGCACACTGTACAGATCCTTTCCATAGAGGCATTCTTTGGCATTATGGTCTTTAGAACTCTTGCAGGATTTTATTAAAATAAAACAATCCAATTCATCTTTTCTATTGTTAAGAAAAAGGATTTTCATGTGAGATCATGCTGCCTCACTCCAGAATAAAGACAAGGACATGCAGGTGGTGCCAAGAGGGAACTGACTGCAAACTCCACTATGATTAGCTAGCTCATTTCATCCTATGGCCAAGGGATATCCACAGCACAATGCAGGCATGAAGGAGAAGCTATACATGCAGCATAGTTCAGTGTAGTACAGTGTAGCACCTGCCCGTGCCTACTCAGGTTAACTGCTCTGTGGTCAGTAAATTCTCAATGTACAACAGCTTCCCACTTGGGATCAATACAGCTCATTATTCAATGCAGACATGCCCTTTGAAGCCTTTGTAGTCTTAGTCTGATTCCCCAGACTTCAGTCTTGCATGACTAGGGAAGGAGAAGCTGTGCTTCCTGAACTATATGGAGAGATGATCATAAATCTTAGTTATGTTGTGCTTTCCTGCATGTATTAAACACTAAAGCAGTTGGAAATAGTGGCATTTAGCACTGTTTCACAGGACATCTGAGATGAATTTAGATCTAGAAATTCAGACAGGTTTCAGTGCTTCAGTTACTCTTCATTTAGACTTCCAACCCTCATTCATCAGCTCTGGTGTTTGGTTTTTAGTAAAGACACATTTAATTCCATTAGAGGAGAGAGGCTACTCAAAGGCCACACTGAAGGCAAAATTTATAAGCCGACCTACCAATACTGAAGCAACTGAAGTACAACTGCTTTGAAAAATTCAAGGGTTGCAAAGACAATATAGAAGGTAAAAATACCACACATTTTGCATATGTTTGCACATTTTAACCACTCAGGGTACCTATTCAGTAATAACAAGCAGTGAATCAAGTTGTGATACTATTTATAAAGTGTGGAACTATGGAAAAAGAAAAGGAATCACTAGGCAAAGTGTGAACCTCTTATCTGTGTATATACCTAAAAATATTGAATGATCTGCTTCTGTGTGCCTGTTTTGCATATAAAAGAATATATGATGAACAAATATTACTCTCAACAACCTTACTGTAACAACATAGAGGATGATGAATCTGGAAATGAATGGGTGGAAATTAACATTCAAAAACTCAAGGACCGTTTACTGTCATATCTGAAAATCATGATTTAAGTGATTCAGAGAAGCCCAGCCAAGGTTTTCCTTCTCAGTCCATACTAGGATGAGGCCTAAAGAGTCCCTCTTCTACACTTTTGTGAACAAGATTTTCAAGTTTTTTGAAAACTTTTTTGTCCTCTTCTAAAGACATGTCACAGCTGTGTATCTACCAACCCATTTGTAAGAGGCAGAAGGTAGCTCTGTGATCATTAACAAAACCATCAGCTGATAATTATAATGTGTAGGAACAAATTCTGAGCCTGCAGCACTTATGATTCCTTCTTTGTTATGTGTACCCTATCAGTGCAATTCACGTCAAACTAGCTTTGGAGCTATTGCCCATCGAATTTCACAGAAAATGTCAGGGCCCTGAGAGCATCACCCCTCCTGGAGGTTTAAGCATTGGGGGTCAGGGTCATATGGCAGTGATAGTGCAGCTGAGGGCTGCCCCTTCCCGCTGGTGGCCTTGGAGAGAGACTCCCAGGCACCACTGCAGGGAAGCTGCAGCCGGGGCCAAGGCCCTGTCCCTGCCTGCGTTGTTGCCATGGCAGGCTCCTGGCTCTCCATCCCTTGCACAGTAGCTAGCCCTCGCTGCTCCATGACAGTGGGGCACAGCATGTTGTAATTAAACATTAATTTTCCTCAAAATCATAGAAGAAATTTCATTTTCCTAATGACTAGCCATGCCTGATTTGCTAACTACTTCTATCTTTTCTCTGCTCCTTGTAAGGTTGCTGCTCCCATAAGGAAGCAGCTGTTTCCATCATTGCTGCTGCTCAACCTATTACATTTAGTAACTGATTGTCTGCAACAGATACTCTTCAGTCACCCAGTTTTTTATCTTCTTCAACTTGTTTGTAGTTAGGCTGTGTATGTGTCGTGCTTGGCACAGAAGCCTGTACACCAAGTGTATCTGGTTGTTTAGGGAATTACGATTATTCCTCATGGATATCTGTGTAAAGCATTAGACTGAGAAAATTTGTTCAGATATGGTGAAGACTAGATTAGTTCAATGGGCCCTGCTAAAAATTCCTTTTCATCCTCAGTAGGTATGAGTAGCGAGAAGGTGGAAAATTGATACTGCTAGGAGTAGGTTATAAGGTGATGGGAAGTATAGATTAGATGTTCCTCAGGAAGGATTTCTGTGGTTCCCTTCTGTGCTGGGAGATGTCTGCCTTTTTAATATGGTATGTGACCATGAATGAGTGTGTACTGAACGTACATGTGGCTCAGTGTGTTTGTACGGGATTTGGTGCTTGGGAGAGACAAGTCTGTTTTTCTTCATACTGGCATTTATTGCCAAAAATGTATATTGGAATACTTACAACAATCCATCTTGGTTAAATTAAATACAGATTTATGCTAGTTATGGAAGTAAAGTTTTTATAGAGCTGGTCCTGCTTAGCTAGTGATTGAGGAAGTAAGACTGGTTTAAAATTATGGAGAACGTGACAACTCTATACAGTATAAGGGAAGAAAATGACCTAGTATCTACACTAATACTGCCTCAGAGTAACTCCCTATATTGCAGGAATCCTCTGGTGACAAAAGCAATGGTTTCATTAGTGATTGGTTGCTGACAACATTAATACAGGATGTGTGTATCTATTAATAATTTACCACACTTGAATAAAGCAGGCAAATGGTATCCAACTAGGATTATATCATTGACAATGTTAAGTTAATATGTTGGTTCTTTTTCCTGAGAAATCTGTGAGAAGCTTTATAGCTATGTTAGTGAAAAATAAGTTGCATTAAATGTAATACAATGAATTTGTTCCAGTGTCATACTAGATCTCCAGTTACTGAGATTAATTAAGAAAAACTTGAGCTAGGCTACTAATATGATGTTCTTAGATAACAGGTGCTAATTTCACTTCAAATGCCTTTTTTTGTAATAGCATGGATTATTATTATTCTATGAGATCTGAAAGTAGTAACAGAGATAAGTATCTGACCTATTCTTAAGCTTTTTTTCCTCTTACTGGTGGGAAGTTGAAAGAACTGTTCAGCCACCCAAGCAGATTTTTACAAACTTTTACAATGTTTGTCTCCTTTTCTGAGTAGGAATCCATACGTTTTTCATGAATTCTGGGAAAAGCTATCACTTGAACTGAGTGCCAGGCTACTGCTTCTCTTTTATGAAAGATAACATGCAAATCACTGTGCTACATAGCATCAGCAGAGCAATTAATAATCCCAGCTCAATGAACTGTCTAGGTATAGTGAAATGAAACAGGCAATAATGATTATATGCAACTACAGACTGAAAGTGCTGTGGTAAGCCATAACCATAAATGAAGGGAAACACTACAGTTAAGTGTATTCAATGTTAAAAATATAGGTAGTTAGACTCAAAGAGTCATCACTTTAATAAGCTTCCTAAAAAGTAATTAAAAGTTTAAGAAAAAATATGATCTAAGAATTATTTTTACTTTACAAATATAAGTGTGGTGCAACTCTGTAATTCAGTATGTGACTGTAGATTCACCAAATTGTGACCGGAAACATAGGTTGTCCTACTGAATATAATGAAATATTTTTCTGTTGACAGTAACAACTATTTATTCTATTGAAATTCAGAGAAGTCTGCAGTCATCAAAAGCATCTGCACTTAGTGATTACAACCACTCCGTGTCAGGGATAAATAGGGGAATGGATTTTAAGAAAGAAATCCCTAATATTTCTGTAGAATAAAATTTATGTCCAATTTTTAGTTAGTTTTAACTAGCTCAGGGATGGGATTAAAGGTTTTAAGTAAATGTGTTGTTTATTTTATCCCATTAAAGAATGAATGAAACAGCTTAAATATAGAAAACTTGAGTGACTGAATGTAATTGTTTAGTTTAATGCTATGTAAAGTACATGTGGTGCTTAACAGATAACATTTTCTCCTTCTAGACCACAGCACTTTAAATAAGTGTACTGAAATTCTAGGGAAAGTTGCAATGTTTTTATTGCTTTGATCTGTTTAAACAAATATATATATGTTATATGAAAAATTATGTTAGTTTGTTAAGTAGCTGTTGCTGTTATTACCTGTGTGTATCAGTCTATTATGAATTTAGAAGCAGCTGTGTGAAAAATGAAAGCTTTATGTTTTTTTAAAACTGGTCAGAACCCACCATTAATGTTCTGTGGAGTTCAATGAATGCAGAGCATGTAATAGTCTAGCCACTGTTTAGAAGTACCCTGTCTAGAATTTAAAAATGAATATACATAAAAATATATTTGAATTAATTTCTTTTATCTTCTGGAAGTTCAACAATCCATTGTACATAAGTAGATACTTTAAAAAAAAATCTAAGACATGCAGTTGCACTTTGAGTGCTTTGCTACCAAAGAAGCAAATTTAATTTCTGCTATGTGAAGGAAGAGAGACTTACATCTTACTTGTCGCCTAAAGTTAACAATTAAAGTTCAAACCATCTCTAGTGTTTAGGAGATATGAAACAGAAGAATTACAATGTTTAGTATTCCTGATGTTTACGTGTTTTCTCATTTTTATCTGGCATTTTTAATGTTTCTAGAAGTCTTGCAGGAGCAAAATTCATATGATTTGAAAAAAAAATAAAAATTTCAAAGTGTGCTAAACACATAAGCCTGGAAAATCTCACAGGATTTCTTTTTTTATTTGCTTACTCATCCCCACAGTATCTTACTGAAAACACAAATGCATGCTCATAGCATTGTTCAGAGATTTGAGAAGCACTATTCCCTTTTATTAAGAAAACAGATGAAATAACAGGCTGTCACGAAACTTCTCAAGCTTTCATGGGAAGTATATAGCTGAACCAGGCCCAAATGTTATGTACTATATAACTTCTTGAGAAAGTCAAGGCTATGAGTAGTGCTGTTGTTGGTAGCGCTGGGAAGCTTAATTATATACAGCTGGGATTACGGATTCGGAAGTACTTGGATTGCACTTTACTCCTTGTTATATGCCCTGGGTGTTCAGTCTCACTGATCTCATTTCACCTGGCTGATTTCCTGTAAGTTTTGTGTAGGTGCTACAGCAAGTCAGATCTGAGATTTAAATGGTAACAATGACAGTAGTGTTAATGTGTTTTTATTCACCTGTTACTGTATTATCTACTTATGAAACTCCTGGGATTGCTTAGATCGGGCTAGGTTTTCCTGACAGTGCTTTTATTTATTTAATTATTCACTCAGGTGCTGCTATTTTTATCATTTCCCTGGAAGGAAAGAAAGAAGAGCTGATTACTCCTGTTAATCCTTTGTTTTACTCAAAGTACTTTTTTTTGAAGAGTTGCTCCTTCTTCTGCAGCACTTCTTTCACAAGAGTTTGGACAGAATGAAGTCTGACAGAGCACTGTGAGAAAAGGGCCTAATGCAGGGAAGCATGAGGATTGCATCTGTGACCACTTAGGTCCCCTCCTTCTGAAATTTGGAGCCTTGAACAAATTGTTCATCAAGCTTTCTGTGGCAGCACTTCTCAGAAAGGTGGACACAGTTTACTTATTATTGTCAAGCCTCAAATACCTAAGTTGTTTTCAAAGGGCCTAGGGAGTCATTTTAGTTCTGCTGTGCAGTAGTGAAGAAGAGCATATGCTTTTGTTTCTGAGGATCAGTTTATCCACTGGGACCAAGACTGCAATTTCTTTAGTGTTCCACCATTGAAGCATCCTAACATGGGAAAAAAGTTATTTGTGTGCTGGCGTACTGCTGTGCTTCAGTGAAAATCAAAGACTTCTTCATGAGTGCTGACTTGGCATCTTATTATCATTCTTTTCCATGGACAGGGCCATCTGTTTCTTCTGTTGATAAATCTTTCTTCTGGAAAATTGTGGGTTTCTGTGATGAAATAAAGTCTGATGATACAACCTAGTTGTTTCTGGGAATAATAAAATACTGGGAGTGAAAGTCTAGCTCCATGAAAATCAACAGAACTTCTGTTAAGGAATTCAGAGAAGCCAGGACACTATGTTCCAAGAAGGACTGTTAAACTGTGTTTTCAGACACACTTAATAGACAGCAGTCAAATGCAAAATGCACATAGTTTGACATTGAAATGCATTTCCTAGTTCATGTTTCTTATCAAAGCCCTGTGATGTGAGCACAAGTTAATACCATCATAATTCTAATAATATACTGGGATGCTTGAAGAGTATATGTAAAAAAGATAAGTATTTAAAATTGTTGCATTGTTTTACCTGGTGTATGTGTAGGCAGGTGTTTGACTATTGTTCATATAAGCCATAGGGCTTAGGGATAGGTGAGGACATGGCACAAATTTGTTAAAACCTATAGCTAACATTATACTCAGATGACTCCTTTTTTCTTCCCTGCCTTCCTCTCCATTTATATCATTATGTTATTTTAACTAACTTATATATGAAATTAAGACAGCTCACTGTTTCGTCTCACCAGTTGTTTCTGTACTGCTGCTGTACTTGTATTTTACTATTTGCAGGTCAGATCCTGCTTTCCTGTACAGGCTCCAGGATGGAAGTTAGTGCATGTAAAATGCTGCTGCTGCTACACTGGGCGTTTGTTGCACTTTTACCCTGAGTTTCACATTCTTCTTTTTATTGTATTCACTTGTATTTTTCAAGTGATTGAAAATTTTCAGTGTGTGGCTTTGGTTTAATGACTAAATTACTTAAATATTTCATTGAATAATGCAGAAATACAATATCTGGAAAAAACAAAGAATAAATAATTTCAATGGAAAAGCATTCATTAAAACAATGGCAGTGCAAACTCACCCTTATTATAAATGTAATCCTGAAAACCAGGCAGATGGTTTGGTATAGTGACATCGTAGGTAGTAAGTGTTTGTGGAAGAGGACCAAAGAAGCAGGGCTAAACAGGATGATCTCATAATGGACATTAGATCTGATTAGGCCAAACGAACCATTTCAAATGATTCAGAGCTATATTCAGAGGTAGCCTGTTCTGTTTGTTTACTTTCCTTTACTGCTGAAGGTGTGTAAGATATTTGCTTGTGCTTCTTAGGTTGTAAAGGCAAAATGTATTTTATGACTGAGAGACTCTTGATTCTAACTCAGTGAATATCCAAACACCACTCTTCTCAGAGAAAGAAAGGGAGATCTCAGTCTGGTTCTTAGCAGACATATATCCTCATCACAAAAGCACAGGCAGCTTCATTAACTGTCATCACCAAGAGCAAAATGAGCATAAAAAGAATGATACTTCATCACTTAAGGTGGTTTATTTAAGTCATAGTTGAGGTTTATGAGGGATTTTTTTTTGCTTCTCTTTCTGTAAATGTTCTACAGCTAAACCAGTATATTGTCCTTTTAGAACCTTCCATTACCTCTTGGAGTTTTAGTGGCTATGAGAGTAGTAAGTAAACCTATTTCTCAGTATCTCCAAGCAATATAGGTTCATCCTCATCTGATGTGGGTAAACATTCCACTTACTCTATCACAAAACTATTGAATATCACAGAATACTGACATACAGTACACTACTAGTCTGATTTTCACATCTATATCAGTGTCAATATCTGAAAAATATTTGAAAGTTTACAAATGTTCGAACGTTCTTCTCATGCGACAAACCTCTCTACTGAAATGGCAATCTCAGCTAGTGAAATGGAAAATACACTGGAAGCTGAAGCTTCTCACTTTATTTGATCAGTGCTACTGTTGTAGGACAATGAAGACTTGTCAAATGGACCTGCTGACTGGCCTACATGGTAGGTCACAGTAGATATCCATCTGTGGAGATATTCAAAACTCAACTGGAAAGGGTCCTGGGCAACTTACTCTAGCTGACCCTGCTTGAGCAGAGGGATTGGACTAAATCTCAATAGGTCCCTTCCTACCTAAATGATTCTGCGTTCTGTGATCAGGTGGTCAGTAAGAAAAACCTTTGGAATAACATGCTGTAAAGAAACACTGTCTGTCAGCTTGCATGTTGTATATGTCTTTAATTTCCAAGTCAAGTAGTAGATTTGTCACTATTGTGATTTCTGTGCTAAAAGTATCAGATTTGTTTTACTTAGAGGAATAATTTTGGCTGCTGCTTTTGTTCGTTTTCATTAAGGTAGACTTGTAGCTTAAGCTAGAAGCCAGCTGTTGGGAGTCTCAGTATATTGTTTAAATGAGTCCTTTCTTGGGCAAAGCTTACATTGGAAGGAAAATATTGCCGATGTTTACAGTGAGAAGAGATGCTGGCATTTACCTGTTTGTTGTGGAAACATTAGTATGGAGAAAGGAAATATTTAGTGTACAAACATATTTAAAGAAATGGGAAAATAAAAGACTATTCAGCTGTAATCAATGTGTGCAAGGTTTGGGAAGAGGAAAATATTTACAGTTGTGTTAAAATTGGAGTTCTGTGTTACCTTTTATTTGATAACCCAGCTGCAGGATTTTCTTATCTCTGCCAAAACCTCCACCTGTTGTTTACTACCCCCTCAGCTGTCCTGATGCACTGCTTGCAAACCACAGCAAATTTGGTTATTGAAATGATGGAGATTTTAATGAACAAAAGAAGTCCTTCCTTCCTTTCCCTATTCTTTCTGTGATTCAGTCCCTGAATTTTTTTCATGCTTTTAGAGATTTGAACAGTACACTTTGTCTGTTGTCTTACTAAAAAAAACAAAAAAAAAAAAAAAAAAAAAAAAAAGTAATGACTAGAAATTCTAATTGGTTAACAAAGAGCAAAATGTAATCCCCCTGTGTCTGTTTGCTGAACATAACATTGGACCAAACCAAAATGAATTCTGTTTGAAAAAAATTCCATTCCATGCAGGTGTAGTATAGAATCTGCTGTATTTAACCTGTCCTGTTGAGAAGAATCTGGCCTTTAATATCCAGCTTTGACTAAAAGCTGCAAGGGCCAGAAATACACAGCTTTTACTAATGTGATAATTTACATATCATTGAAAAAGCTGAAAGCGAGATTTTGAGCAGTGGATAAGTGACCCTGGAATGTACAAGTGAAGCTTGAAAGGGTGTCGTACTACTGTATTTCAAACATTAGACATTTTTTGTAAAATACTTTTTGAAAGCAGGCCTAGTCTTGTAATTGTATTAAATAACCCCAGGGAAGTTCTATTACATTGCTATCAACCCACTAACACCTACATCAATGCAGAATGCCTCACAATACTTTTTCTTAAACACCATTCATTTCTTCAAGCTTTTTTGGACTACAGTTCATACATTATTCTAATATTTAAAATATTTTAAGAGAAAATTTGCATTTAAACGTTTATTATTTTATTTTATTTACATATGTTTAATCAAGTGGATATTTCTTCTGAAAAGAAAAATAATGTGAATCGTTTAGATCACTGAGTGACATTGAAAAAATGCGTTCTTTCATTTTCCAAGGAAATTATAAAAGAAAACACTTTTTTTTATTGTATCAGAAATGGTAATTTCTAGGTAGAATCTATGGCTGTCCAATAATTCTTTTTATAGAATGCTAGCTGTATGCTAAGGCAGTTAAATAAAGGACAATGCTGAGGACTGACATAATGACCATCTTTCTGGCAACATAATGACCTTCTTATTGATGACCTTCGTAAGAATCAAACAAAACTTTTAAGCATTGTTAAGCAGGATCTGGAAGAATATACTTAGATAAGGTAAAGCAAATTATTATGTTGAAAATAATAAAGTAATTTTGTGTAAGATTTTTTTTTTTAACTGTTGATCTCTACACTCACATGCTGTTCACATTTCATATTTAAAATCAGTTGCCAATATCATATGTGTAGTTCAGTGTCTGGTTACCAATTCTGTATATCAATATCATAGATTGATGAAATGTCTGGCAACCCAAGGTGCATTGGGTGCTTGACTGGAAAAACAGAGGCTCTGGACAGATATATAAATAGTCCAGTGAAGTCAAAAGAGATCTCTTATTTAGAGTTTAATTCCTTTGTTGACACAGTAATTGCCCCTCTATGCCACTATTACCAAGTTAGAATATCAGATGATTTGATAATATTCCTAGAAATGGAACTATTTGAATACTTACGGACTGCTGATCCAGTGCGGCAATCTGGTACTGTCACCTATGTAGCTAAAACATTACTAACAAATGTGAATAAGTTGTGTATGAAAAAAGAAATTTCCGGGTTCCAGCAGTTCTCAGCAAACGACAGGTTTGAGTTACAGATGATACCCCTGAAACTCACTATGTATATAAATAAACAATCACAAGTCACACTTCTGCTTGCTATACAATATTCTGTCCATCTGGTAGGACAGCAAATCCATGGTAAACCAAATAAAAAAAGTAAGAAAGAAAGTCAGCAAGGCAACCCTCTTCCATAAAAATGCAGTTCCAGAAACTTCTTTTCTATGCATGAACAAAATAATTTTGAGTTTAAATAAAATCAAGTAAGTGTTGTTATCCTTAGAGAAATGATTCTGTATGATTATTCTGACCTTTTGGCAAAGCTTAGTTATTGTCTCAGTTTGATGGCTCACATCTTCCTTGTCAGAGGACTATTCCAATCTTATGATGCAATTGATATAATTGATCTGACTTTTTTTTCCTGATTTGTCTGATCCTAGGCAGCTAACAGCACAGTGAATACCATTTAAATCATTGACAAAATCCCACAACATACACAAATGAAAAAGAATCAAACCAAATGCATTTACTAGGTACTGAATTGATTGACTGTGTTTCTAGAATGCCACCAATCATGCATGATCAGCTAGTTAAGGTGAAAATGAATAATTCATTATGAAAGTGAGAGGAACTGCTCCACAAGACCATCCACAGATAGCTAGATAAGAAAACCGTGTTATCTTTCCTTTTAAAAAAGATAAGATACTATCCTAAGCAGCAAAATCAAAGAAAAACCTGGCTATTCTTAGCAAAACACTCTCAAAGCTACAGAGGGAAACTTAAACTGACTCATCAATAGGCCTGAGTAATTAGGTGCCCTTCTTTACTTTGAAAATATTCATGGTAAACATTTGGGCTAAAGTGCTGTTACAGCAAGGAGCAGACTGGAAAGTAGAGTTTCACTCTTGACACTATGTTCTCTTGTTTAAAAACAGTTTCCCAGCAGGGCCACAGTCACAGGACACTGAAGTAGTTAAGTTGTCCAGCAACAGCGAGATTCACTGCAGGCATGGGTGTGCCACGCTCTTCCTCCATCTCTCCTAGGGTTCTTTCACCTTTACCCCCCCCCGCCCCCCG
>NW_010972621.1:714285-723868 GCF_000737465.1 Haliaeetus leucocephalus
GTGCACTGAGACAAATCAGGTCAGTTTGTCAGTAGGTGTGAGCAAAGTTTTTCTGCATCAGTGTCAGGAATTCAGAAGAAGAAAAAAATCGTCCCGTAGTGAAGGAAGGGAAGGAAATTAAGGCAGTGAAACAGAGGTTTGCATGTAACACCCTAACTTCTAGTTCTCCTTTGAAAAACAGGTCTCACTTTAAAAGTTTTCTTTTGTACCATAACTACTGCAGTGTGGTGAAACAATCCTACTACATACAGTAACTTGGCAGAACCATGTTAGAGCATTTTGGAGGCTGCAATGTTGGTCGTATAAGAGACTTTTAGCTCTGCCTGTGCAATATGGTCCTTTATAATTAAGCTATATCCTGCAATTGCTGATTACAAGGGAGGTGTCTAAATATGGAACAGCTAACTCCTGTGGGGAGCCCAACAGTAATGGTTTTGTAAACATTTTTCTTACAAAAGCAAAAATCACTGAGAGAATAAAATGATCCACAAGAAAATTTTCTGACTGCCTGTAAATACTGTGCAACATTTAACCCCACCTGGACACCCCTTTCTGCCAGAGGCCTGTTGTGAGGCTAAAGAAGGCTATTTAAAATGGAGACCCCACTATGTGAAGCCAAACTGATCACTGGGAACATTTCGTACAGCAGCCATGCCTTGGAATGAATTTTGTACTCCTTTCTCCTGCAACCTATAGTCTTCACTCTAAGTTTAATGAACACTGCTGGCTTTTACTTTTTATCTGTTTTCATTGTTTGCCTTGTAGTGGGAAGTAGCAGGCCAGCTTAATTATATTAATTTTTTTATTAAGAAACACTGCTTTCGATACTTTCTTAAATTTCTATTTAACAAGTCTATATCCAATACACCAAACAGTAGGCTGTTGAGTCT
Organism: Haliaeetus leucocephalus; assembly: GCF_000737465.1. Classification (NCBI taxonomy): domain Eukaryota; kingdom Metazoa; phylum Chordata; class Aves; order Accipitriformes; family Accipitridae; genus Haliaeetus; species Haliaeetus leucocephalus. Next base: position 715,176 of record NW_010972621.1, read on the forward strand.
TGGGTGTTTAGAGATCTGCAAAGTTTTACCTCATGACTTAGACTATGATTCAAGTCATCCAAATTTAGTTAAAGATTAATGTAACTAGTTCTGCAATTCATCCTACATCTTTGTACAACATATCTGTCTTAAACACCTCTCATAATATTCCTAAAATAAGGTGAGGTGGTGTTGTGGTTTAAGCCCAGTTGGTAACAAAGCACCATGCCGCTGCTCGCTCACTCCTCCCCCCTGGCCCCAGTGGAATGAGGAGAAAATATAAAGAAAAGCTCATGGGTTGAGACAAGGACTGGGAGGGATCACTCACCACTTACGGTCACAGGCAAAAGACAGGCTCAACTTGGGGAACAAACAAAATCAATTTAATTTACTACAAATCACATCAAAACAGGATAATGAGAAGTAAACCCAAACCTTAGAACACCTTACCCTCCCCCTGCCCCCCCTTCCTGGCTCAACTCCACTCCCAGTTGACTTAGTCTCAACATTACTCAGCAACAACTGAAAACATCAGTGTGTTATCAACATTCTTCTCATACTGAATCCAAGATACAACACCATACCAGCTACTAGAAAAAAAATTGGCTATCCAATTGGCTATCCTGGCTATACTAGAAAGAAATTTGGCTATCCCAGCCAAAACAAGGACAGGATCTCTTCCCTGCAGGGTTGTATCACATGGGACTCTACCAAGCAGATCTCTGAAGAGGCCGAAGTCTGCTTTCCTGAAGTCCGAAGTTGTGATCTTGCGTTTCATCCTGCTTCCTCCTCTCAGGATCCTGAACTCCACAATCTCATGACCACTGTAGCTAAGGCTGCCTTTGACCTTCACAACCCCAGCAAGCCCCTCCTTGTTGGTAAGTATGAGGTCGAGCAGAGCATCTCTTCTCATTGGCTCCTCTATCACTTGGTTCAGGAAGTTGTAGTTGGTGCTCTCCAGGAACCTCCTGTATTGTTTGCTATGTTGTCCCTCCAGCAAATATCAAGGTGGTTGAAGTCCACCATGAGTACCAGAGCCTGTGAATGTGAGGCTGCTTCTAGCTGTTTCTACAAGGCCTGATCCCTTTGTTCCTCTTGGTCCGGTAGCCTATAGCAGACATCCACTACTATGTCACCCACACTGGTCTGCTCTTTAACCCTTACTTGTACCTCTCTGTTGGCTTGTCATCCATCCCCAGGCAGACCTCCATGCATTCCAGCTGTTGTCTCATATAAAGGGCAACTCAACCTCCTCATTTTCCTGGTCTGGTCTTCCTAAGGAACCTGTATTCCTCCCTGGAAGTGCTAACAGACATATATTTTCTTTAAGAAGTTATTACCAGCAGAAGAACGTTGTGCCTAGCCATGGGAGTCGTGCCAAGTAGCACCAGGGTCTAATTATGTATGCAGAAGGCAAGGTAACTGACTCTGAAGAGTATTGTGAGCCTGTTCTTAATCATATATAGTCCTAAGCATTCACTGCTCATACATTTAATTTCTCAGTTTCCTTTTCCAATCAACGTGTTCCTTCCCTAATCAACTTTAGTTTATTTATTATACTAGATAATAGAAGAATAAGACTGTGCTCTCAAATTTGATTTTAAAAAATATTTCTACCTCTGCCCAGTAGTTAGCTTTCATGAGTAAAGAAAATAGACAGATAATACTGATTCATCTCCAAAATATCAATATTCAACAAAAACCTATTTCAAGTTTAAGAAACACAAACATTTGTATTTAAAGACATCATGGGTTTGGGAAAGGGTAGGTAGAGAAGGGAAAGAATTTTTCCTTCAATGATTCCTATTAAAATAGTTTTAGTTGTTAATCATACACTCAGAAAAGTCCAGAACTCAAAACCTTTCAGTTTTGAAACTGTGTCCTGTCCCTGACTTCTACAGAATATTCAATTCAGATCATAAGTAATATTCCTTTTTTTGATAAATTACTATGTCTGTAAAGAGTAGAACTGACCAGGGGAACCTTTTTAGAATCCAAAGCATCAAAATTTCTTGCTTTAAGATGCTGAGTTCTGTCAGAACTTCAGGAGGGGAAAAGACTCCTGATAGTGCTAAGAAGTTTCATCTCACATTATTTTTGGTTTAATTTTTTAGGTAGATGTCGTGTCCCAAAGTTGGAGCGACTCAGGTTCGTGGATTTCCTTTGTCAGAATTAAGGTGAAACGACACCAGGGGAGTTCAAACAACAATCAACCTTCATTCAACCTAGCTAACTTTGTCCAAGTACACATGAACTTGTTAATGTGAACCTTGCAACATGTCATTAAGCTGCTGTTTGAGAAGAGGAGGGAAGTATAGAAAAAGCAATGGAAGAAGAAACATGAAACATATCAGAAGGAGAGCCCTCCCGTTGAGTCACGAGGTTCAGAGCAGACCCCCTTGCTTTCTGGACTCCTTCTCAAAGAGGAGCTCAGGGGCAGCTAGATCCACTCCTAGTCTCAGACTTGGTCAACGGTTTATGTTTTAAAGGATGAGGTGTAGGGACTGTGGAAAAGAGAGAAGGAAAAGAGAGAGAGAGAGAATGAGAGAAAAAAGAAAGAGAAGAGAAGGGTTTCACCAGTCCTGGGTCCAGCGTTGGTCCAGCCAGCGTAGAGATCCAGTTCTGGACGGCGCGCACTTAGGATTCGTTCTCTCCTTTTTTATAGTGTGTTAGTTGATGATCTCAACATGCGCAGTTCCCACACCTGGGGTTCACTGGAATCGGTCAGTGAGCTTTGGGAGGGGGGGTGTTCATTGTGGAGTTGCCTCTCTTTTCCTGCTGGTATGACCACTTAAGATAGAAGCACAGTCCCAACTTCCATGGGCCCTTCTTCCTCCAGGAAGGCATAAATTGTGTTCCTTCTCCTGGTCACTTAAGATAAGGAATTGGGGCCTTGGAGAAGTGCGTTCCCACCCTCCGCGGGGCCCTCTCCTGTGTCCACATTGTCCTGTTCACAAATCTCCAGCATTTTTACAGAGGTCGATTTCTCCAGCAAAGCTCTTTTAGCAGATGTTTGAGACATTGAATTTGTCAGACCGTCACAGTATATTATATAAAAAATTTAAAATTAAAATTTCAAATAAATTTTATCTCTGCAAGGTGTAATTTGCCCCATATAGCTCAAAGGAACATTTAGGTTCCATTTGGTCAATACAATGACAAAATAAATTTTCTTTTTACAAAGATGTTCATATAACTGACTGGGTAAAATGTTAGGATAAGTGGTAAGGGAATTGTTCTGTGCAAATGTTACTATAGAATGGTAAGTAATATTTTCCATATCAAAATCAGGTTCAAACTGAGAACCTGATGATGTAAGTGAACTGTTTAGGAATTGCTGTGTTGTTCTCATTTCTGTTTAAAAAAAGAAAAGGAAAAAAAACCACCAGCACTAATGCACCCTAAGTGTCAAGTCTGTTTGAAACCCACAAATGATAACGAGTTATTATGTCTCACATTCTGTGATACTGTTGTCTGAAGAGCTTTCATTGTATTTAGGATAAGATCACTTGCATGTGCCTGTGTCACAGGTAACAACCAACCAGTGTAGTCAATATAGGTCATACATTTTTCCTGCTACATGTATATAAAACTGCGGGTGCATTTATATTTGCTTACATGCTCAAACGTCATATGTAATGTCTAATTCTTTTTATCCATGTTCTTTTTCTTGCCTTTCAAGTTGTTGAAATTGTCTATTAATTCTGAAAGAAACTATTTATACTTCACTTTATGCATTATCGATATTCTTCAACATTGCTGCCCTAATTCTGAAAACATTGAAGATGTGGATACACATTTTGACTTGTTTTGTAGCAGTATATTTGAGAATTGAGGTTGTTACCATGTTGAGTTTGGAAACATGAAATAGTGAAGTTTATAGAGATTTTGAAACTGAACAAAGGTGGCTTTTGGTACTGAATCACTGACATTGCAAAACAGAACAGTCTGTATTTCAGCTTTTGAAGAAAAGTGAAAAAAGAAGAAAGAGCAACATCTTTACCACTGTGAGAGGCTGAAGGAGTTAATGCCTCAGACATTGTGGTGGGGCAAGTTCTGCTTAAGGACATAACAAGGAACTCTGCCCAGCAAGGAACCACAGGTGAAAAGCAGCCCATCAGCACCCCATCAGCAACAGGAGGGGGAGGGCATGCTGGAGGGTGCACAGCTCCCTGTTGTGATATACTGAACAGGACAGTTCACCATGTGTGGCGAAAGACCACATCTGCAGGGAAGGGGAAGTTACTCCCCAAATGACCGCTCAAGACCATAGCCCCAAGGCTACCTAATTAACCTAATGAGTTTGAGTGCCCACCCAAAGGAGGGGCAAGGATGATAAAAGGACACAAACTGAAGCCCCAGGTATGCAAGCCCACTGGAACTGGACCCCTTGGCTGACTGAACCAACGCTGGACCCAGGATTGGTTAAATCTTTCTCCTCTCTTTCCCTTTTCCGTAATCCCTACACTTTGTCCCTTTAGACATAAACCATTGACCAAGTCTGGGACTAGGAGTGGATTCAGCAGCCCCTGGGCTCCTCTCTGAGATGGAGTCTAGAAAGCAAGGGGGTCCACTCTGAATCTTGTGACTCAATGGGAGGGCTCTCCTTATTTTCTTCCCTGAACTGATCCCCAAATAAGCAAGACCTGTAGTATATGTTTGGTGATGTATGGTTAGCACATGTCACACAGTTTGCTGACAAAATTTCATGCCAATTCTTGTTGTAAGCAAATAAAAATTGAGTTTTGTGAGTTAAAGGATCCCTGGTGTTGTTTCACCTTAATCCTGACCTGGGAATTAGCAAACCTGAGTCATCGAACTGAGAAATTGGGATGTGACAACCACATTGCCAAAATCTGAACTGGAATATACCATACTGCTAAGCAGGCTCTGACAGTCTTTTCTCCAGTAGTAGCGCACAGCTTCTCCTTCTTTCTCTATGTGATGTAAACTTTTTTTTTGATCCAGTTAATGAAGCACAGTAGTAGTGTTACTGATTTGTTATTAGTTAGAATTAATCATATTTAATTTTAATAGGAATATGGAACTATAAGAACTATTTTAGCAAAATTATATATTGCATTTTATATATTTAACCAACAACTAACAGCTGCTGTGAAATCTCCTGTATAGCCCTGTACCAAGGCCGGAGGAATTGGTTAAAATCATCTAGTAGGAACATTTAGAACTTAGATAACAGATGTCAGAATTTCAAATTAATAGGAACTTAGGAACTTAAGAAAATGTATTATGTGTAACTATAAGAATTTGAGTATTGTCTGAAATCCGTTAACCACGGAAGCTTTGGTAAAGATTTACTTCGATCTAATTAACGAGAATTCCAATCAGTAGAGTTAAGTGAGATCAACCAATGATTTTTTTATAAGAATATTGATAAGGTGGTGTGACTGAGGACCAATCACTAGAAATATTAAATTCAAGAATTAACATTGAATATGTAAATCTAATACACGATGGCAAAAAAATCGTACTGCGCAGAATCACATGAAAGGTCAGCTATCGGACAAAGTGAGGAAGACTATGGAAGACCACCAGAGGGCTTCTGAAGACCACCAGAGGCCTTCACTGCGCCTGTGTAAAGGACGCTTACATATGCTAATAGCTTCCCAGAAATCTAATGAATATGTATAACATTTCTCGGAAATCTAATGAATATGTATGAATAAGTTTAATATAAGGTGTATGATTTTGGTGTTCAGGTGTGCGTGGTTCATGAGAGGACTCGCCCGCGCACCCGGCCGTTAATAAAGAAGCGTCTGCTTATCTACACTAAATTGGTGTTGATAAGTTCTTTATTCCGAGTTTTTTGGCAACAGTAGTCCTGGAGGCCTCAAGAGGAGACATGCGTATGTGAATTTATGATCTAATGAATGTTAGAGCTTTCAGAAAGCAAATTATCACTCTGCAAATGATAGTGCATACAATAATATAGACTAGGTGTTCAGGACTGTGACAATTAATATTTATCTGTACACAGGAGGGACCAGGATTTAAGTTGCAGTGGCAGGTGCTGAGGTATTTCAAGAGTCTCAAAACAGTTGGAAGATGTTCTGAACCATATGTGCAGAAAAAGCACTTGCAGTGGTATAGTGAAAAGAGTGAAGAGATACAGCTACAGGGAGGGGGAAAAAAAGACACTGTTTTGTACTTGCCCTTAAACATTTTTAAAAAGCCTCCTGAAAGTGTTAAGGTCATGGGTAACCTTTGCTTGAAAAACAATTAAAAAAAATTAAAAGTTTGCTAAACTGGCTAAATAAACAATTTGACATCATTCAGTCACAAAACAAAACCAGCACTGAAAACTTCTTCATGCAAAGATTTTGCCTCCATTTGTATTTTTTCATACATACTGATCACTGATCAATGAGAAAAATGTTGGTACAATAGGATCATAAAGTGATCATAAGACCTGAAATAAGGCAACTATGTTTCAGAACATTCATGAGAGTCTTGAATGAGTCATGAAGTCTTAAACTGAAAGTTTCTGGAATAAAGAAATAAAACAAAAATGATCCAACAGAGAGAGCATCCAGTAGTTTTTAGATGGCGGCATCCAGTCTTAAGATTCAGATAATAAACGTCTTTCCATATCAGCTGCCACAGGGTGTTTAACATCAGACAACAGAAACACGTTTCTTTGCTCCAGTGAAGCAGAACTATCTGTCTTGACTCTGAAAGTGACATAATTCACAAGCCACATAAAGTAGGAGAAAACAGATCCTAGATGAAACTTGGACAATAGTGGCTGTTCATTCAGTTACCAAAGATGGAGGCATTTGTCATCCCTCATTAATATTCATCAGTGGCAGCATAGATTCTCCATTATTTTGTGAAGATCACATTATGGAAGTCAGCATTTTTACCACTTGTCTCTCAGGTTTCTCTCTCATGTTATGACTTTTCTGAGCCATATTTATACTAGTTTATGTTGTGTTTTGTAGAACTTTTTGTTGTTTTTTGGGGGGGACGAGGGGCAGTCATTTTCTTAGGCTGCAAAAGTATACTGTTCATGCTGCTGTACCTTAGAATGAATCTCTTAGGAGCTGACACAGATGCGGTACATAATAGTCACTTACTATGGAGAGGGTAGAAGAGGGTATTTTACTGGGAGCGTTTATGTACTTCTGTGGTATTTACAGTGACTGCCTCATGGTCTCCAGATGGAATTTAAGATGTTTGTTATGACCCATAAAGTCCTAAATGGCCTATCAGGAATTAAATCTCCCCTCATGCTGTTCTGCCACAGCTGCTACCAACTGATACATAAGAGACATGGTGGTTGGCAGGACATTACCCATGAAAGCTTTTTCTCTCATCCTCAGTTCAAAGTAGTCTGAAATTGGTAGATTTCTGGGACGTCTGCAACAGATGTGTGATATGGCTTTTTGTAGAGGAGTAAAGGCAGAGGCAGGAAGAAGCAGGTTTCTGCCTGAAATTTGTGGAAGACACTGAAATTCACTTGAGATCTTAAGCATAGTCATTGCCTGATTAATTATTTTGGACTGCCAAGCAACAATAAATAACATAATCTTATCTCAACAATAGAATCTTGCTAGTTGGTAACTGGAAAAGCATCAAACACTTCACTGTTCTTCCAGTGTATTGTTACATTTCTAGCCTTGCCTTAGAATAATGATTAGCAAAAAATTTACCAAGTTTACTGAGCATTAATAAAATAGGTTTTAAAATTCACTGTAAATAATAATTTAATCTAAATTACATTTGTCAAAAGTATTAGTGTTTTCATGCAATGTTCTTGATCTTTTCTTATTTGCTTATGTACTGGTCTATAGAGATAGGAAAAATTACAAAGTACTAGTCATATAGGGTATAATGATTATTCCACTGTGCAATCCACAGCTCTCAGAAGTGCAGCTGTCTGAAGTTAGATTTCCTTACCTAAAAGGATACAGTTACCTAGAAGATTGTAACTGATTAAGTGTCCTGGTTTCAGCTGGGATAGAGTTAATTTTCTTTCTAGTAGCTGGTACAGTGCTATGTTTTGAGTTCAGTATGAGAAGAATGTTGATAACACTGATGTTTTCAGTTGTCGCTAAGTAATGTTTAGTCTACAGTCAAGGAATTTTCAGCTTCTCAAGCCCAGCCAGTGAGAAACCTGGAGGGGCACAAGACGTTGGCACAGGACACAGCCAGGACACCTGACCCAAACTGGCCAACGGGGTATTCCATACCATGGGACGTCACATCTAGTATAGGAACTGGGGGGGAGTGGGGGCTGGGGGTCGCTGCTCAGGGACTAACTGAGCGTTGATCGGCAGGGGGGGAACAATTGCACTGCGCATCATTTGTACATTCCAATCCTTTTATTGTTACTGTTGTCATTTTATTAGTGTTATCATTATCATTATTAGTTTCTTCTTTTCTGTTCTATTAAACCGTTCTTATCTCAACCCGTGAGTTTTAATTCTTTTCCTGATTTTCTCCCCCATCCCACTGGATGGGGGGGAGTGAGTGAGCGGTTGCGTGGTGCTTAGTTGCTGGCTGGGGTTAAACCATGACATTAAGCCATATCTGGTTTAAGCTGTTAAGGACACACCTGTGGTTGGCATCTGATTTTATAATGGATATATTTTATTCCATTTGAAGAGTTGGGTAAAATGTACAGTTTCCCTATCCATGCCCAAACAAATCCATAATAAAATCCACTCATGCAATGAAAGCTGAGGAGGAAA
>NW_010972621.1:724389-724928 GCF_000737465.1 Haliaeetus leucocephalus
TGATTATTACCCATTGCTGGTTGTGCAGGTTGGCAGTGATGAGATTGCAGAGAGGAATCCAAAGGCAATCAAAAGGGATTTCAGGGCACTGGGACGATTAGTAGAAAGATCGGGAGCACAGGTAGTGTTTTCCTCAATCCCTTCAGTGGCAGGGAAATACACTGAAAGGAACAGGAAAACACACCTGGTTAATACGTGGCTCAGAGGCTGGTGCCATAGGTGGAATTTTGGGTTTTTTGATCATGGGGAGGTTTACACAGCACCGGGCTTGCTAGCGACAGATGGTGTCCAGCTATCTCAAAGGGGTAAGAGAATCCTTGCTCATGAGATGGCAGGGCTCATAGAAAGGGCTTTACACTAGGTTCGAAGGGGGTAAGGGATAAAACTAGGTGCACCAGAGATGAGCCTGGGGGCAGCATGCTGATGTTAGGGGTAGATTTGATAACCCAGCTCAAATGCATCTATGCCAACACATACAGCACGGGCAATAAACAGGAGGAGCTGGAAGCCATTGTGCAGCAGGATAGATATGACTTAGT
>NW_010972621.1:727732-728438 GCF_000737465.1 Haliaeetus leucocephalus
AGACTGTTTTAGGGTGGTTTTGCAGATTCCCGAGAAGGCGAACACACACACTGACTATAAGGGGAAAAGCAAGCATTTATTAACTACAGATGTGCGTTATGCTAAGGGTATCTTGTAAAGCAAATTAACATACTGACCCAAGGACTGTGAGGAAGATGGACCATCCGTACATTCTTGTGCTGTCTTGTGCCATGAGCTCAGCCCAGCAATCAGTAGGTGCCGGCTTTACGTGGGCGTCCCCACAGAGGCAATGGTGGCCTCGCCGTACACCAGCCCCATGCTCTTTGGAAAAATCCCAGTATTTACACATTTGCAGAGGAATGGGTTTTGGCACACGTGGCCAGTGAGTGCCAAAACACTCCTCAGTTGCAACATAGGGAGCCTATGACACATGTGCTCGCTGGCCAGGCGCGCTGCATGAGCCATAGCCACCCTGTCTATTGGTTCATGGGCTTTGTACATGTGGCATATTGTCATAATCCAGCAGTCACGCGCCAATCATGCACACAGCTGTGCTGTGCAACAGCCTACCACCCATCCTCCCCCAGTATTGCTCAGCTCTCTTACCTCCGTGGTCAGCATTCCAAGCAACAGGCAACAAACCATTCATTTTCTATGCTGACTGCGTTTTCCTTGGCTATCTACCTCTCCCCCAGTGTTCATCCACGGACCAAAATCCCATCTTTTAACCCATCCGTATACACAG
>NW_010972621.1:728448-774167 GCF_000737465.1 Haliaeetus leucocephalus
CAGACATATTTCTGTATTATACAGATTATATGAGCAAAGTAAGTTTTGCATGTTTGTCTGAGAAACAAAAGACATCTTATTTCACAGTCTAATAATTTTAAAAGAATGTGGATCACCAGAGAGTAGAATGTCAACAGACAATGGAAGCCTAAGGCATTCAGTAAGCCTGAGACACTATACAGATATATACATTCAAATATTATGTGAAAAACAGAAATAAAGACTACCCAGAATTTCCCCACCCTCTCTCAGAATAATAGATACTGTGAAAATAAGTCATATATGGAAACTTTCTGTATTCATCTTAGCTGGTAAAATGGTTTTTTTTCTGACAAGAACAAGGAAGAAAGCCCTACAACCAGATTTCATAGAGTAATAGATGTGGTCTCATAGTGCAGCATTGGATCAGTGTAAACAGAAATAATATTTGGGGTTTCATGTAGGTCATACTCTATCTGTAGCTAAGTATATGGTTAGTCTCTGGGTAGGCTTAGTAAAACAAGAAACCCTCAACAGGTTAGTGGATTGCAATTTTTGGTAATACCAAATTCACAATATTCTGAAATGGATGTATTCTGGCATGTTAATAAAAATTTAGGATAGCACTTTTTTTAAAAAAAATGATTGAATTGTATCATTTTTTCATGGATTAAGTTGAATATTATTTAAGTTGTCCTTCGAAGCTGGCCATTTCTGCATTATTTGCTAAGTAAACAAACTTGCTAAAAACATGAAAATTGGGACTTAACTTATTTTGAGAAATGCTGTGTCATTACTTAATCATCAGTGATGTATGTGTTCAAGACTAGTTTGCTTTCAAAAACTGAAAAGTTTGAATTTGAGGAATTGATTTTGAGATTGTTATACAACAAAAATGACACTATTGCTTGAGGGCATTATATGCAAGGGCAGGCTAGTGTAATAAAACAAAGGTATTATCCTGGAACCTTACTGTTTACCTATTCTGAGATTACCTCACGTCTCTCAGTGGGTGTATTTAAAACATGACATTTGTAACTTGTCAACTTTTTGGTATATTGTGGCAACTTTCTGCTTAGAACTGTAATACATGAATTTTGATGGCCATACCTTTTAGCCAAGTGAAAGAACATACTCCAAAGTCTCATAGAACAAAGCTAACACCCTCTTTTTCAGATGTGCAGGAATTCAGACAGTCTTCAGACGAAATGCAGAGACTCACAGAGAATAACAGGGTATTGTTAATTATTGCCAGCATGAAAGGTGTCTTTGTAGTGCAGGACCTCTTACAAACATAACCATTTATGTCTTGCTCACATTACAGCATATGCACGTTTTATTTGCAGATTGTTGATGTTGAATAAGCTGTTGTTACTCCTATCACAGAGTAGAAGGTGCTCCGGATTTTGTCTCACACAGGGTATTAAGTGCAGTTCCAGTGAGGTTTCATCGCTAGGTGGGGGTATTGCTTACACAACTCTGACTTTTTCAGGCTACCAGAGGTGTTTTTCGGAAGGATACCACGATGTGCTGATTACCAAATGGCAGGGGCCCAAGTCCCAAACAGCTAACTACCTTTAAGTGTAATGTAATTAAATCTATGTAAATAGTTTAGTACTGAACCTTTTGTTAGCCGTGTGCATATTACTGGAATGAAAAACGAATTAGGTTAAAAAGCACTTTACCTAGTAATGGTCCAGCTCCTATTATATCCTATTTCCATATCTGCTTTGGCCTGATTTCTGCCCCCACCCCCACCCAAGGTGCTATTATCAGCTGCCTGTGAAATACCTGCAATTTTATGGGGGGTGACATCTTACAGAGCTGAGATTTGTTTCATCCTCACAACTGTAAATCTTCCCTCACAATAAAGAAGTTTCTTTGCAATCTACAACCACTTCCATGTTATTGTTCTTGAAATTGGTTTCACTCACTGCTTGGTCTGCATGACACTTAGCAAACAGAAGCAAATTAAACAAAATATGATATTGCTTGGGTCACACCAGATTTTTTCAGAAAATTGCCCATTTCCTCTTGAAAACTTTTACTAGTTTTCCCCCAACCTCATTTTCTAACATGCACAAGACAGCATATATGGAGCTGTAACATATTCGTAAACATTCAAGTCCTTAATCTGTGTTTAATTCACCATGGGTGTGATTGCTTTTCATCTACAGAATCTGGAATACAGAATCTACATAGTTCAAGCTGTACTACTTTATTCCCTTCGCTCTGTAGATCTTTAGCTCTGTCTTCAGTCTTTTGGCCAGAGCAGTAGCTAAAGTACATCTTTATACCTTAATATTTGACTCAGGATTAGAAAACAGTCTCTGTCATCCCCTGCTGAAATGAGAATTATAAGCAAATTTTTTCTTGTAAAATAAATAGTGGCATTTGAAAGTACAATAATTCATGAATATCACTAGCCAAATACACTATATAAGAATCTGGAAAACAGTTATCACTATGAAAGAAAAAAGGGAATTCATATACTAGTATAGTATAACATTTATTTATTCCCAATATTTTGAATATCTGTTGGGCCATTGTCAGAAATTTTTTTGTAGAAGTGATTTTATATAAAGTTTTCAAAACAAGGAAACTAGTGAATAGATCTCTTTCTATTACTACAGAAAAACTGGGAAGGATTTTTGAGAAAGCTCTACATCACTTTAAATTTGGTGACTGTTACCTGATCTCTACTTGTGTCTCCTTTCTTAATGTCATTTGCTATATTCTGTTCACAAATTTTGGATCTCACTTTTCAGTTTAGGAGGGCAATACTTGTAGATATTTCTAGTGATGCACACAAGCCCACTTAAGTCTGGTTCTGAAGAAACTGGAGTATAAGAGGAATACAATATAAAACTAAAGCTATAGCTTTTGAACTTTTAATTCACAGCTGGCATTTGAAGAATAAGCTAGAATAGCTTTTGATATATGTGCTCTGTCTCTGCAAAGACACATTGAACTTTTTCCTATATTGAAGAACATTTCTGTTTTATAAACCAGATGGCACTTCCATGTCTCTTTGCACCAAATACTCTTTAAAGTGGCAGGCATGATAAGTTACTTAAATAATAATAACAATAATCACTGCTGCCCTAGAATTTTCCTGTTTCTTTCTATTACAGTTAGTTTCAAAACATTCAAAAGATTCTGAATCACCCTTTGGAAATGTAGGGTGAACTGTACACCTGAAAATGCTTTTTGATCAAATGATGGTATGAAGAAAGTGCTTTGTCTTCCTCACTGACCTTTCATTTCATTCCATCTTTACACATTTCAACAAAAACTTGTTCATAGTTTATAGTTGCATTAGGGCCAGTTAGCCATCTTTCTAAGTACAGTAGTCTGTTGCCTTGTACAGACCTCAAAGAGAATGTCCTTGTGACCAGGGTAGCTCAGGAGTTGCAGTGTTAAGCACCTTATTTTCCATTTTACAGCTTACCCTCCCTGGGAAAGTTATTGATACCATCTGTCACAGGTGAATTATTGAGATGTCATCGTTATGGGGTTAACCAAAAGGTTTTATTAATGATTAAACAATGATCACATGAAAATTATTCAATGATTGAATGATAATTAAATGATAATTGAATGGTAATTAAACAGTGATTTAACAACAATGTAACAATAAGTGATAAATAGCGGTCAAACACTCTACTATTTACTACACTTCTAATAATTAAAATATACCTGGATATATAAAAAAGTCACTAGCATATAATATACTTTTAGGCCTAATGTAAAATGATGCTTACATTACTATAGGTATCAGGTGCCAGGAAAGGGGTCTCTCAGCCTCAAGGAGTAACCTTGAGAGGCACCCCTGCTCAGGGGGGAGATCACCACCATGCAGCTTGCTGCCCTACAGTCCCTAAGGGGACTCCAAATATTTATAGCAGAAAGTGATTGACTCGTAGTCAAATCCCCCTTTGGTGTATGTGCAAGTGTGCAGCTATAGTTTTATGCAGTTTTGGTTTTGTCTAGTCACAATTCAGGCTGGTACTGCTAGCTCTTGATAAGACATGGCCTAGTTTCCTTAGTTCCTAGAAGATATGGCCCAGCACAATTCTCGGTTTGCATAGCAGGGCTGATTTCAGTCAGATCTCCTTGTCAGTGATGCCTGAACCAAAGTGCTGTTCACTCAGTCAGAGTGGGGGCATCCATCATACCACCTGAAGATGGTAGTGTTCTATCTACAAAGCAACAGTTTCCTAAACTTCTCAGAAATACCCTCAGATTTGGTTATATAGGAAAGTGTGGCTGCACTTCCACACCAAGATGTGTCATAATTTGAATTTGCATTTGTGCAAATTTATTAAAAAACACTGCATCTGTGCAAAGGGTATGGTGCAAAATTTCCTAGCAGATAATGGGACTGGATTATGACTTGTCTGTACCTCCTCTGAAGAGGAAGGCAGTTTTCTTTCTTTACACAAATTCCTTTGAGGAACGAGTTCCTTCACTACAGCATTTATGGAGTGGTGTGAGCTGGCCGTATGAAACTGAGGTTGAAATGGACTATGAATATACATTTACAGGCTCTGTATGGAATTAATGTTTCTGAGACAGATCCAAATTCATAGCATTTTATCGCCCTGGCATAATACTAGGTCTTAAAAGCATCACTTCTGTAATCTCAGAATTAAAATTTATTTTCATATAACAGTGCTAAAGTATTCTTAAATAAGAGAAACTATTATTTTCTAATCTAATTTTCTAATGCTGAGACATACACGCGAGCAAATGTCTTAATTCCCCCTCTTCTAGGATTTGTGATCTGAGGCTTCTTCTGCTTCTTTCTACTACAGACAGAATGTAATATGTACATATGATGATATGTACAATAGGTACATAGCACAGATTTCTTAAACAGTTTGTTAGACACTGCACCAGTTGATCACTAGATTTTTTTTTTCAAATTACAGGTCATATATTATTACAATTTTACCCATGTGGGGATTACTGTTACTGCATGTTGATGTGAAAAAGAACAGGTGGAATTCTGAACAAAATAGCATTAGAAAGTACAAATAAAAATTACTGTTCAATGGCTAGGTAGGTTGCATCCTTCTACCTCCACTCAGATTTTCTTCTAGGTGTAATTCTTATTTCAAGGTTCTGTATATTTGTATATTTTGAAATTCATTGGATTTAGCAGCCATGCAGCATACATTGACAGGTAGCAAGGAACAGAGCAGATTGCACTTTCTTCTAGAAACCAAGGAATATAGACAGTATTCCTTGGAAAATCTGCCTTGTATATGCTGCATACAGAAAAGTCTATGTTTATCATATAGCAGTATAGAGATTTCTTAGAAGACCAATTTTTCACTACCTCCTTCTTATGAAATTGTGAAAAGGTGGACCTCAGCAGAAATACTTCTTACCTCCTTGACAGAAGTGAAGGGTTTTTTTCAGTGTGGGCTTTTCCTGCAGTCAGTACCCAGTTCATCTACTTATAGTGGACATTGATGTGAACGTTATCTTCCCTTGCCATTAAATGCTACATCTAATAATATTTTAATGAAGTTTATTCTTTTCTGAATGTGTTTTTTTAATGTTTGCTAAAGCACCAAATACCATTTCCCAGAATATTGTAACTAATATATGGTATACTGAATGGTTTGTTTATATTATCGGATTAAATCCCTGTTGATTTGGCATGAAATATCATTTTAAAAATGTCTTTACTATGCAAGCAGTATTATAATTGCCATTACCATCTATTCATGAAAATACATCAGTTAAACTTGTAAATAGGTCATCTAGCATTCTTACGGTGCTCCGCAGCTGAAGGGGAGACAAACTTGGTTTCTATACAGCTGTTTTATCTGCTGTTTGTATGATGAGTGCCCACCAAAATCGAATGCTTTAAAAATGCTCCCTCTCAGGTAGCCATTGGCAGTTAAATAAAGATAATAATAACAACAAAATCTGTATATCACTTGCTTGTGTTTTTAAAAGAACAATAACACACCCCTCATAAGAACCTTGGAAAGACAAAACTGTAAGAAAGGAACAGAGGTATTGCAAATTTTCTGACTACAGGGAAAAGCAGGTAATGATAAATTGCTGTTTCTGCATATTGGTGCAGGACCATTGATTATATGCTGTTCATGGAGGACAGTTGTTAAGTGGAGGTCACTTTTGAAAGTTAAAGCTAGTAAGTCCTACTGTTGCAAAGACCAGATAAGGCAATTCTCTGCTGCAAATTTTTTGTTGCTCTCGAGGACTGTAAAGCAGATGAGTATGAAAAAAAGAGATTTTGTTTCTGTTTCTCATTCAGTTATATGAGAGAAGGAGAAAAGAGCTGCAGGATATGTTTGCAAAGGAGTAAAAGAAAATTTTATATAAATCTAGGATTGTATGTGGTAGAACTGGACTCTCTGACCTAAAGTCTGCTCAAAGCATATGTTATGAGAAGTCTGTCACTCCAGACAATCAAACTCACTTTTTTCTTGGGCATGACATCAACTTAACAGTGGATACTGGTAATTTCTTAAGACTGAATTTTGAGTGTTTTCTGACAGCTTACTTTTTCCAATCTCTTTTTAACTAACACTCTTAAATGCAATTTCAACTTTCATTTTAACAAATAAATTTCCTCTGAGAGTTTTTCACTGAAATTCTAGATTTAGTCCACAAGCAGAATAGTGTTCTGTCTATATCTTTAAGTCGGAAAATAGTAATTGTTCTAGTTTATGGAACAGCAAAGGACAATTTTAATTTGTTCACCTTCCACTTTTTTTGAAGACAGCTCAAAATGGACATATCATGGACAGCTCGTTCTCTACCACCAGAACTTCAGTCAAGTTATAATTTGACCAAAGTGGGCCACATAAAAGATTGGATTGAGAAGAAGATTGTTTCAAGAGCTTGAGGATAGATTGAAACACAATGGATTTCTCTTAATTACTCTGCCAGATACTATTTGATACCTCCAAAGTGTAATACTTTTCAATTCAGTTATTTGAATATAATTCAAATAAAACTGCTTGGTTACTGGACATAGGAAGTTAAATTACATAGAAAACACTGAGTAATAATACCTAATATTAAGCTGTAATTTAAGTTACCCATAGTATTAAGGTATTATGAAGCAAGTTTTCAGAACCTGTCATGTGAATGATGGTTTTATAGTATTCATAGAATACATCTATTTTTTGGAGGCAGAATATAGAGCTGGCTGAAATATTTTGATGCAATAATATTGTTAGAGAAATGCATAGTTTGACCTAAATCCAAATATTTTCTGGGATACATTACATTCAATTTCAACCAGTCCTGAAAGTAATTAATTCAGTATGTGTGCTTTGTTGAGATATTACCAGTTTATCTAAATTGAAATCAAACCAACATATTCATTCTCGATCAGTGCTTTTATGTGTTCAGAATTTCCATTTCATAGACAAGAAACTATCACTGTAATTTGGAAGACAACATTTAATTTCATGATTTGAAGAAAAAGAGAAAAAACGATTAAAGATGGAGCTCTGCAAGAAACAGGAATTTTTCTTTTATCTGCAGATGAAGTCAGAGAAATTAAAAATAGGAAGCCGAATTGAGGTCAAAGCAGAAGCCTTTCAGTGGCTTATGGAGAGTTTCAGAGTTATAGAACAGCCAGAAGTATTGCACTTTTGCAACTGATATTTCCAAAGAATAAATGAAAAATTAAATAATCGGGTATTGTTTACATTGTGATCTTATAAGACTGTATTTTACTGAGCTGAGAACCATTATAAAGGTGAAGGCATGCAGCTGTATGTGGACATAGGTTTGTCTTTTCAGGCACATGAAGAACATCTGTGATTAACTTGAAGCTTGAATTTACAGGTGTGCTGAGGGGAATGTAGAAATAAGAGCATTTTCAATCTTTCTGATAAGCTTCAAGTAACAATTTGGGCATTCTGCATGATTATAGCCTTCAGCTATTTTCTCTAACAAATCATTAGGTAGTTTGTCCATGCACAAGCTTTGAAGTCTAAAGTTATCTTTGTACAAGTAGCAAGATTAGCTAAATAAGTCGACTATCAAATATTAAGATTATGTGGAAAAGTGTATTTTTTAATTAGGCTAGAAAAGCCAATAAACCTTTTATAAGTATCTGGCTTATTTCCCTTTATTCCTCTTACCTTAATAAGTGGTTGTCTTTAGAGAGACTTTTCACTTACCATGCCTTACTTTTATATAGGAGCTGGTACCATAGTACTTCCCTGGATTTGACTACTGTGGTGAAACCCTTTAAATATTGACTCTTTCATTGGTATGCCAGCAGAAAGTGAGGGGAGAAACATCAAGTATGTATAATTAAGTTAAGACTCTGTATTTCTTTGATATAGGCTTTTCATTGTGCAATTGAGACAAATCCTGAAATAAGCTAAATTTTCACGGTTAGCAGGAACAGTTATGCTTTCCAAAGAATTCATATTGTGGCCTTAGCTGAAAACATACTATAAATCAATCATTTTCATACATGATATAGTGTTGTAATGTGCTATGTTCTGGAGCATACTTTAGAGCTTTTTCCATGCTTTCAAGCTGACTCTGTTGATACATGATGGGAGATGGACTGAAAGGCCTGTAAAGGTAACTTTTATATATTCATGTAAAAAAATAATCAGATAGTTGATCAATAGACCAAACTGGAAGCATATTGGGAATTCAGTACGTTGGCATGGAAAGTGAAAAATACTCTGTGTAAAGTACAACTGAGCTGATTTATTTTGTTAATGCCATTTCTTTTATTGCATATACAAAATTCACTGTAATAATGCAATTTTCTAATAATATGAAGACATATAAACTTGGAGGTCATTATGCAGTCACAATCTGGCCAAAAATTCCTTTGAGTATAGAGTTAATCCATCCAAAGAAGGAAGTATAGTTTCAAACACCTTGTATGTCTGCGTTTCTTGATTTTAGCTATTTGGTACTGTGTGAAGACTGCTTAGCAACTTCAGTATTTTGATTTAACAGCACAGGTCATGTAGAGGAAATGGCATCTCAAGTACAATTTTGACCATGGCATTACTGAAAAGCAGTAGGAAGCACTGCTAAGCTCTATAAAGTGTTCATTAGAAGAGGAAAGATAAATTTGGTGAATCAAGGTTTCATACATATTTGCACATGAAATAATAGTGACAATGGGTGGATATGCATTTATTACATTAAAAAAGGTAAAAAAATTGATAAATTGTGCAATGCTAATGGGCAATTCTTAAGGTAAACATGAAATACCTATGACTGGAGGGCAGGAGGAGTACAAGAAATAAAATCTGCTTTGACTACTGTAGCAGCAAGATTAGAGTTCTAACAAAAATCCCCTTTTTCTTGTTAATAATAGTCCAAGGATAGAAATAATCAAAACTGATGTAAAATACTAAATTAGAGAAGGAGTCAAAATCTGTTTGCCATATAAAAATTGAGCAAGAAAATGATTGAGCTGTTAGCTGGTTTGACAACCTACTTCCACATTCCTACATTTAGTTTTGTTGTTCCAGGAACACTTCATCTGTCTACCAAAAAGGTTGAATATATTGCAGGTAACTTGAAAGACGATGAGTTTTGAAAGCTCTGTTTTCTGTCAGGACTGGGTTAAGTAAATCTGAAATATTTTTATATTGGCATGCCAAATCAAACAGACTGCTTATCTAGAGGTAAATAGATAAATATAAAAATAAGTATTTTTAAAATAAATATGGATAAAATAAAACTGGTTCATTCTTTCATAACTAAGTAAGCATTTATATAAAGCTTATAGATCCTTACATCTGTTTAAAGAGCTAGAATATTTTTCACTTCCAATTACCAAAACTACCAAGTTCCCTGATAAACGCAGGTATGATTGTGTCTGCAGTAGCCTCTTTACTGCACAGCATGTCACTGATGCAAACAAGAAATAATCTTGAGTCTGCTAACAATCAAATTAGATAGAGACAGACTAACCAGGGATGAATTAACACCTATTAAGTTTGCTAGGTAAGTCTCCAGTCAATAGTAATATAAATAATGTAGTAAAGCAGCAGCTTATATATGCAGAAATCAAGAAGTGTAATTAACTTTTTCTTACTAAAATCAGAACAGTTTATTTGTACCATGGACTGGAACAACATGAGGTACAATAGGGTACAGAAGCCTGTCCTCTGAGGAGAAATTCAGTATGTCTTTTCTTAATTTAGATTTTCATTTTTGAGCAGTGTATAACTATGTAAGTTAACACAGTAATCTCTTAATGGCTGTACAAATCACTTTCATCAGCTTTATATGAGCCTATTACTTTAATTTTATTATAATGATATAATCTTTTTCTTCAATACTAGATGTAAAGCAGCACTAGCTAATAACAAAAACATTGTATCTTAACCAAAAATACCTTGTCTTTATTACTTTTTCAGCAATAAATGAATACATCATGATGTTCTGTGTAGGAAAGTAACTTCTGTATTTCAATTTGCAAACAATTTACTGCTCTCAAGCCAATCTCCTAGGATTTATTTTTCTCAGTTTGTTTCAAAGGAGCTAAAAAAATTTAGTAGGGTCAACATCAAATCACAAGGTGAAGACAGAACAAAATATGGATGGAGTGGGGAAAGTGGGAATGATTTATATTTTTTCTTAAAAAAAAAAAAAAAGAATTCTTAGTGCTCCAGCAATTCAGAAGTCCATTTGTCACTATCTGTAAAACCAGAAACCACCAGTATGAAGAAAAGGGCTCAGTGATATAAAATACATGTAAGAGCTATTTATGAAAAGTCTTCCCCGTGTAGCATATATACAGTGTCTGGAATTAAGGGCCTAAAAAGGAAGAAATCCAATTTACTTATAAAATTCATTAATAAAAATAATTGTCTTAGAGACATATCTGCAAATACAGCAAGCACAAGCAAACGATCTTGATATCACAGGTGTTATCTGCTACCATGGGTACTGCTTTCGGAGGGTGATCTGGAAGACTGAAGAATTAGTTGCCTTCAGATGAGACAAAATGGAAGAAGGGAGACTAGTTTCATTTCCCTCACAGCAAATGAGAAAAAGGCCTTTAAGCAAATGAAAGGTGAAGGCTACCGTGAATGAAAGTACCTATGAATAGTTTCATAAATATGAGATGATTGCTTCTACCTGCAGCTAGAAATGAAGTCCAGAGAAAGAGTTTTCTGCTGTGTGATTCAGAAGATCTTATTTTATTTTTTAAAAATTACAGCTTTTTCTGGGTGGCTGTAGACAAATCACTTTGTGTGAATTCTACAGGGAGAATTTGTTTAATTTGTTTAATTTGTTATCCTCATTTTTTAATGTTGTTCAGAGCCCAAAGACTAGTTTTTATTCATGCATGGGTATTAGCAAAAAGAGGAGAGATCTGAGAAAGGCTTACTCAAAAATACATGATAACTGAGTAATTAGGACATTATCTTGCGAGCTGGGACATTTTCATTCACGTTCTTTCAGGGATAGCTGGAATTTATACCACGGTAGTCCTTCAATCCTGGATGAAGGTCACCCTGCCCAACTGTGGGCTGTGCAGATGTGAGCTGTCCAGATCTTCCAGACATATTTTAGGGGAACTTGGATTATTAGATTGGCTTTGCAGTAGTCTGGGAAAATGACACATTTTGATTTCTGGTAGGGCTTAGGCACAGGACTCCCCAGCACTGTCAGAAAGTGGGCTGGTATGGTGGCCAGATGGAAACATTTAGGTGAATGTTAGTGGGTGAAAACACAGATATGTGGGAAAGTTCTGGCCTTCAAAGAGACAAGAGTAGCAGTACCTCAGTTTTGAGAACATGGATTTGAAATATAGGCCCTCAACTCTATTTATGGATCTAGCCCTGTTTTGTTTCTCCTTCTAAATCTGTAAATATCAGTATGTCATATCATACGATATGATATCTCTATGAAGAGGATGAATTAATTAATACTTGGAAGAATTTAGCAGATCATGTGCCAAAGAGCACATGTAGAAAGGCTTATAAATAGATTAAACATCAGCACATAAGCAGTTAGCATATTTGTTGTATTGATGATTGCATTCACATTGGGTTGCAAAGTGGTCCAGCTGCTTCCTTGAGGCAAGGGCAGTGGGACCAGTGGGGGCACCCCATGGAGCAGGCATGGAACAGGGCAGGTCAGAGGGTCAGATGAGGGCAGCTCCAGCCCAGTAAATCAGACATCTCCCCAGGGATGAGGATGGACTGAAGGGTCAAGGCAGGACTGCAAGCTAGTGAGCCAGGGTGAGGATCATGAACATCTTTGAACTGTCTTGTTAGCTTCACTGAGCAGCCATACACTTTCTGACAGTGGGTGATTTGGCGCATCAGTAATGACCTTAGCACTGCTTGTACCAACCCTCTGTCATGGTTCAACCCCAGCCAGCAACTAAGCAGCATGCAGGCGCTCACTCCCTTCCCGCCCACCCAGTGGGATGGGGGAGAGAATCGGAAAAAAAAAGGTAAAACTCATGGGTTCACATACGAACAGTTTAATAGAACAGAAAGGAAGAAACTAGTAATGATAATAAAATGACAATAATAATAAAAGGATTGGAATATATAAAACAAGTGATGCACAACTGCTCACCACTCGCTGACTGATCCCCAGTTAGTTCCTGAGCAGCAATCCCCCTCCAGGCCAACTCTCCCCAGTTTATATACTAGGCATGACATCACACGGTATGGAATACCCCTTTGGCCACTTTGGGTCAGCTGTCCTGGCTGTGTCCCCTCCCAACTTCTTGTGCCCCTCCAGCTTTCTTGCTGGCTGGGCATAAGAAGCTGAAAAATCCTTGACTTAGTCTAAACACTACTTAGCAACAACTGAAAACATCAGTGTGTTATCAACATTCTTCTCATACTGAATCCAAAACATAACACTATACCAACTACTAGAAAGAAAATTAACTCTATCCCAGCCAAAACCAGAACACCTTCCTACACTATGCAAATGTAAACAGAGACTGAGGTACAGAATTTTGTAGACCAGGAGAAAAAAGCTGCATCCTATCTTTGTGCTGAATTGTCTTATATGTTTAGAAGAAAAATTATCACTCTTAGGCTGGCTATTGCCATGCCTACTATCAGTGAAAAGCTAATAATGAACTAAAAGCATTTATTCCAAACACATATTTGTATAAACTACCTTAGTTAATGTACATGTGTTGGCATAGAATGAATGGTTCTGTAGCTGCAAACACCTTATACTGAAAGATACATGTCGAGTCATCAAAGAAAGAAAAAGGGAGTTTCATCTCTTGCTAGATCAACAGTTATCTATCAGTTAGGCAGGCAGGCATACTGGATAGGTTCTACTGAATGCTAAAATGCAGACTCACATTAATAATAAACTGAAGAATCAGATCTGAATTTTGAAACCATGCTGCAATGTTATCATAATCCATAAGCTTCCTAACATAATTATTTTCCTGTTTGTCCAGTGAGGTGAATGGTCCTCCTCACATTCTTTACATTCTTGCAGTTCAGCAATTGCAATTCTGAAAATAGTATTTGAATGTATCTTATTTAATAACCTAATGCATTATTTTATTGATTTAGAAGTTTTGCTTGTTCATATAACTTGCTGAGGAAGTTTTAAAAGGTTAATCAACGAGGACTTATTTAGGCTAATGGCTTTACCTCCTGTGGCCAGCATATGCAGTTATTTATGAGATGAGAGAGAAAAGAAAAAGCAATCAGTTTGCACTAAAAGAGGTAAGAGGGACTGGATAACTACATGACAGAACTGGCTGTGTTCCTGAAATATGGTAAAAGTATAAAAGAAAATCAGAGTACTTAGTGTAGGTCCTGGTTTCAGCTGGTATAGAGTTAACTGTCTTCCTAGTAGCTGGTACAGTGCTATGTTTTGAGTTCAGTATGTGAAGAATGTTGATAACACTGATGTTTTCAGTTGTTGCTCAGTAGTGTTTAGACTAGAGTCAAGGATTTTTCAGCTTCTCATGCCCAGCCAGGGCACAAGAAGTTGGCACAGGACACAACCAGGGCACCTGACCCAAATTGGCCAACGGTGTATTCCGTACCATGGGACATCCCATTTAGTATAGGAACTGGGAAGTGGGGGTGGGGATTCGCCGCTCGGGGACTGGCTGGGTGTCTGTCAGCGGGTGGTGAGCAATTGCTCTGCACATCATTTGTACATTCCAATCCTTTTATTACTACTGTTGTCATTTTATTAGTGTTATCATTATTAGTTTCTTCTTTTCTGTTCTATTAAACTGCTATCTCAACCCACGAGTTTTACTTCTTTTTCCTGATTTTCTCCCCCATCCCACTGGGTGGGGGGGAGTGAGTGAGCGGCTGCGTGGTGCTTAGTTGCTGGCTGGGGTTAAAACACGACAAGGAAGAGAATCATAGACATTTCTAAAAGAGCAGCACGTTTTCTTTTTGAGGTTTAGAGGGAGTTTTGCCAAAGCATTTACCAACTGTAGTATATGCTTCAGGGAAAAAATGTAATAATTCAGGAAGCAAATCTAGGGAATCTCATATTTGTTTCAAAAAGAGAAAATATATATGCACACACATGCATATGAGATACAAATGCATCCCTGAATGGTGATTTTCTTGGGACAACATAAAGTGACACAACAGTCCATACTGACACCTCTGCGAGGATATGTGGGGATGAATTACTGGAGACATGACAGGAACTTTGTGATAATATTTTCATCACTTAAATTCAAGTATGTAAATGTTAACTGTTTAAGGTGTAATGGAAGGGTAACAGCTAATCAAGAATACTTCTATATTTCATGCATAGTTCTTTCTTCCTTGTTATGGAGGAAGTGTGATGCTTGTTCCTTGGCCAATAAGGTATGATCCTATTTTGGGTTTACATTTGTGAGGAAAAAAAGGCCCAATTTGTATCATGATATGTTAGATAAGAATAGTTATTGGTTGTTTATGGTAATAAAGGCTCAGGTAGCATAATTTTGAACTGGAGGAAATATTTTCTAGTACCAGAGTAGTTATACTCCATAATTGATACAGCATTCCTATGACATCTGCCATAGAATTAATTTGCAACAGGTTCCCAAAGAAATATGAGGCATTCAGAAGGCCTGAGTAAATTCAGGGGAATGACTTTTCTTGCCTGGTGGCAAAATTTAGAATCTTACCCAGAATCTAGAAAAGTACTGAGGTCACTGGTGACAGAGGAGCAGGGAGGATTTTTGCCATATACAGAAATTTAAAGGTAATGATAAAAGATCTGTGAAATGCACAGTGCCATGGAGGGAAGGAGAAGAATATATCCCTTGCTATCTCTGTGAATAAACGTAGCCAGACTAAGTGGTGAGTTCTGAAAACTGTCACTTCAAATAAACTACTGATAGAAAAAGCATGCAGTAAGGAATGTCTCACATGAAGTAATGAATGTAACACCTGCAACACAATTTTATGTATGTCTACACAAATGTGTACACATGTGTGCAGGTTAACATGGTGTACTTGCACTGCCACACAGATAAAATTGTGTTAGGTGTCATCTGTTGCTTTTGCAACAGATTCTGGTCTGTTCTAATCCTTAGAATTAATTCAGTTTTCCTTTTGGTTTTCTGTCATGTGCATTTTCTATTGCCTTGCTCGATGTTCCTTTTTTTCTGGACCAGAAACAAATAAAATTCATCCCTAAACTTTATGGCAACCCACTTGTAACCCTCACCCATCTATTCTCATGTGTTTTCACTCTTCAGGACCATTTCATTTCAATCCTCAATCAGTTTTGTACTCAAACAGCTTGCTTTTTCACATCAGATCTGCTAACCTTGTAGATTAGTCTTTTGTGTTCTGCTGCATTGTAAGCTTTCTTGAAGTGTTGGTGAATTATGTCCTCAGCTTTCACTCTGACAACTCTTTGTATTAGTTCTTCAAAAGGTTCTGTAAGATTTATTAGAAAACCTTTTGCTTTTCTGAGTCTATGCTGGGACTATCTTTAATCAAACTGTGCCTCACTAAATGCCCTTCAGCCATATTCCTGGTTGGTCCTTCTGGTATTTTCTGCTAAAGTGAAGCCACCTTACATTTCTCTATTCCTAAAGTCTCACCAGCTAATCTAGTCTTTAGGAAACTGTTGCATTTTCCATGTTATTTGAAATGTATTTTATAAAGGACCATGAAACGTTGCAATCACTAATAGCTTTTCCCCTGCTTTCAGAACAGTGGACTACAAAAGGGCCTAAAAGACCCTTTTCACCTGGAATGATCCAAAGTTATGTAAACATTCACAGAATCTCACAGAATAACGAAAACACTGAATGGTTGAGTTTGGAAGGGAGGTTATCTTGTCCAACCCCATGCTTGAACAGGGACATGAGTTGCCCAAGACTGTGAATATCTCTAAGGAAGGAGACTCCACAACCTCCCAGGGCAACCTGTGCCAGTGGTCAGTCACCCTCACAGTGAAAAAGTGTTTCCTGCTGTTCCTGGAACTTCTGTGTTTCAGTTTGTCCCCAGTGACTCTTGTACTGTCACCTGGGCACCTCTGAAAAGACCCTGGCTCCATCCTCTTTGCACCCTCCCTTCAGGTAAATACATTAAGGTAAATATATACATTAAGACCCCCTTGATCCTTCTCTTCTCCAGGCTGAACTGAGAGCTGAAAGTCCCAGCTCTCTCAGCCTTTCCTCATAGGAGAGATGGTCCAGTCCCTTCATCATCTTAGCAGCCCTTCACTGGACTCTCTCCGGTACGTCCATGTCTCTCTTGTACTGGGGAGCCCAGAAATGGACACAGTGCTCCAGGTGTGGCCTCACTAGTACTGAGTAGAGGGGAAGGATCACCTCCCTTGACCTGCTGGCAATAACTTTGCCTAATGCAGCCCAGTATATCATTCACCTTCTTTGTAGCAAGAGCATATTGTAGGCTCATATGCAGCTTCATGTCCACCAGGACTCCCAGATCTTTTTCTGCCAAGCTGCTTTCCAGCTGGGTAAGCCCCCAGAATATATTGGTGCATGGGGTTGTTCTACCCAAGACTTTGCAATTCCCTTGCTGAACTTCATAAGGTTCCTGCCAGCCCACTTCTCCAGCCTGCTGAGGTCTCTCGGTCAGCAGAACAACCTTTTAGTTTATCAGCCACTCCTCCCAGTTTCGTATCATAAGCAAACTTGCTGAAGGTATACTCTGCCCCATCATCCCGCTCATTAATGAAGATGTTAAACTGGACTGGACTGGACTCAATACTGACCTAGTAGGTACACCACTACTCACGGGCCTCCAACTAGGCTTTGGGCCTCTGATAATCACCCTCAGTGCTCAGCCATTCAGCCAGGTTTCAATCCACATCACTGTCTGCTCATCCAGCCCATACATAAGCAGGTTCTCTATGAGGATCTTATGGGAGACAGTGCCATAGGCCTTACTGAGGTCCAGTTGTTTTCTGAAAACTTATGAAACGGTAAAAGTATACACACCAGATATTTGGGGTTTTTTAGTGGACAGAAGGAACACATGTACTGTCACAGAACTAAAACTTTATGTTTACTTTCAGTACCTTCTAGAAGAAATAAATAAAATGAACTCTTTCTTTATACAAAAGAACATTTTTAGATTAATTTCCTTTTATGTGTTCTAAGCATTCATTTTGAACACATGAAGTGATTTAATTAGCTTGCTGTGTTAACTTCAGGGATCTATCCATAAATGCTTTGTTAATGTTCAATATCAGAGACTCTGCATTTATCTATAGCAAAATGAAAGCTTTACTTTGATCATAGTCAGAACAATGATGGAATGAAAATCTAGTAATGATGGAAGATTTTAACTCAAAGGTTCAGAACTCAGTTATTCTAGTACGGGAAGAATCATATAGAGAAATCTGAGTGCATGCAGAGACTAACAATAGGACATTTGCACTATGTAGTTAAGCATGCAGAATATATGTTTCAAAAGAGTACAGCACCATGTGACTGCAACAACAGTGAAGTAAAGGAAGTAATTTAACTTGCAACAAAAAGCAATGCAGAAGCATACTCTTTGGAACAGGTATTCCACAAAAGAACATAACCCAAAAGAACATACAAGTACAAAGTATTATGACATCCTTCATGCTATTGCTTTTCCTTAAGGTTTAGCTGTAGCCTTATAATACTTGTCAAATGTTGTTAAACTAGAGATTCAAATCCAAAATAAAGAACTGTTTTGAACTGGTCCAGTTGTTGCCTTCTCTGTTCCAGAACAACTGTTCCGCTTTCTGTCATAAAAAGTCAACCAAAGTTTCGAGGATAATTGGCCCATTGTTTACTTTCCTGCCCAGTGCAGTCATATTTTTCCTTTAAAAAACACCTGTATACCACCTGCCCTTTCTGTTCACTCGAAAATGTTTGTCTACTGGTTGAAAATGTCTCCTTTTCTTTTTCAAAATCTGGAAAGTCTTATGCAAATACTTTGAATAGTTTTATATTGCTGTCATTTTTGTTACATTGAATTGTGTGTTCCTCTCTAATAAGGTGACTAGAATGGCATACATTATTCTAATCCCTTATGTGGTATTAAATATAAATTGGATGAAATTATTCTAATACCTCTATGCAGTCTAGTGTTTGTATTGTTAATTACTCTGTATGATAATTCAGCATTTATCAAGAATTTCTAGATCCTTCTCATCTTTTGTATTTGTACAGAAAGTCAATTTAGTTTGACATACTTCCTTCTGCACTGACTCTTCCCTTCCTCATCATATATAGTGAATGTTGCAGTTATCAGTCATATTATAATTCTTATTATTGCTACTAATAGCTATATTTTGGTAGCTCCACAAGGCTTTGATCTTGGTCTGGATGTTGGAAAAACACCACCTGTCCAAAGAAGCTTGTAACTGAAGACCTTAAATTCCAAAAATAATCACACTTGTAGAGAATCTATATTAAAAAGGTTTCTTTGTTTAACAGTGACCTATTTCCAGTGAGAAGCCAAAAGCAGTCATTATTTAGATCGAACTGCAGAACTGGGGGATTCATGAATAGGAAAGTTTGCACAAGTTTGACTTATTGCACATGCTTACATCTATGGTACCTCATTTTATTCACATTTAAGAAAGTAGTGCTTGCATGCATGCAGACAAGGTATAATAGCAATTCTCATTTCAATATTCCAGTGCAGAAGTGAGAAGTGAGCAAGTCTCCATGTAAAACTCAGCCCTATTTCCTGTCAGAACTGATTTCATTATATGAAGGCACCAGCTGAGATTTTTCAGAAATTAAGTTTTCAACTGCATGACATGTTTCTCTGCCCATGTTTGCTGGATTAAATGAGATATGACAAGACAGAAACTAAATATGGCTTTTACAAAGTAGTACCTTGCAAAAGGGTACAGGGATGCGTGATTCTGCTTTTAGTAACTAGCTCTGCTTTTCAGGATAACAAAAAGTATTACTGAAAAAATGCAGCCAGTTTCTTATCAGCTGCTGATTGTATTTTGAGCCATTAGTTAGTAACAGAGAAGAACCAAGAAACTATTTCAAGGTACATCTCAGGTTAAATGTTTCTCCCATTCTTTTCTCATAAATTAAATGTGAAAGAATTTTTCATTAAATTGTCTCTATGATTTCATTTAAGATCTAACTTCCATTCTTAAAAATAAAACCAGTTTTGCCTCATCTCTCTCCTACTCTCCACCTGTTTGTACTGCACTGAGCACACAGGACTTGACATGTTACTTTCTAGTTTTTGTAAACTCTTTGTTGTAGGTTGATTTAGAGCTTGAGCATGCTGAGTCAGATGCAGAGCATGGAAAGAAAATCTAGCTTCTTGACCTATCTACTGCCTTCTTTGTCAATGAAACCCACACTAAAAGACATGTAAGCATTCTGGGTAGTGTCATACTACTGATGTCCCACTTTATGACAGCAAGAATATTTATTAAGATCTTATTCAGGAAATGAAAGTGATGTTACCACAGTCTGGGTCAACCCAAGACAGCCTTAGATGAAACTGACGGTGGAAGTGATTTTATATCAAGTATACCTGATTTTAGTGACATTTACTTATGTCCATTTCTGAGTCTTGTAACTCAATCTCAGTTATTGGTGAATACTGTTGTTGTGGTTTCAGCTGGGACAGAGTTAATTGTCTTCCTAGTAGCTGGTACAGTGCTAATAAATGAACTGAAGGGATAAAACTTTATTTTCAGTATTTATTAAAATACTGACTTTATATATAGTTATCTTTGCTAAAAAGTGTACTAGCAAATATTCACCTGTAAATAAAAATAGATTTAAAAGGATAAAGTGGTAGTAGACCTTTAAGGACTGAATCTCCATATCTTTCCTCAAGGCTGCAGTGAGAGATGATAGTCCTCATCATCTTTATGGGCAGTGACACTTCTGAAACATTTCAGTAGGAAACGGATACCAATTAACTCTAAACGTCACTCATACAGTTTAGATCAGGATTTAAAGGTGGCTTTATAATTTTAAGGCAGTCTAAAAACCTACATTTTTCATTATTAGTTAAATTTGTCATTTCCAATATTGCCTGTTGTTCTCCTTCAGGCAGATTCTCCCTCTAATGAATAGGTGTATATATACACTATTCCAACAGAGATAGCATTTTTTAGTGATATACTCCAGGGCAAAGGTACAAGGAAGTATTGGATTTCATTGCAGCCTTGATATGAATTTAATAAATTCTCAGCCTACTCCATTAACAGATTAAACCCACTGTGGCATTGGAAGGAAAGATTATTCAAGCACAATAATTATACTATCAGTATGAAACTGTTCTATAAAATCACACTTTCTTTTCCCTTAATCAGAAATACCTACTCAAGTTGCAAAATTTTTATAAGTTGCTTTGTCCTGTTTTTATGTACCCATTTAAATGCCATGTAAACTACTACTTATGCCATGCTTCTATTATTTAAAGGCAGTTCATCACACTGTAGCCCTCTGAAGCAAATTAATAAGCACTATTTCTTAAAATTCTCTTGATCTCTGGATTCTAGAAAGTTGCTTTTAATTTGATGCATGTTTTTATCCTTTTACATAAGATGCTGAATTGCATCTTTTACGTTTCAGCTTCCGTGGTTATAAAGGTTCATTACACTTCTTATTCATTTTTCTCATAATCAGCTGTTAAAGACTCACTTCATCAGCTGTTGAAATTACTACAGTGCTTTTAAACAAAGTAACTGGTGGCAAAACTAAGGACTAGACTGTGAGGATGAGCTAGACCTGTCTGGATATTATAAGAAATTTGCTAATTTTTTTCCAAAAAGTAACATTCGAAGTGCCAAGAAACAGATGCAATTATGCTGCTTGTCAAACTGTGTTCTTTGAATAAAACTAATTCCTAAAAGAAAGATGAAGTTTTACAGCAACAAGAATTTTCTTCAAGTTTAGATGAGACATAAAATAATGAGTTTTAAAGGCATGTTTTTGTCTCACTGGACAAATTACTGGAATTTTATCTGCAAGGGACACTTGAGATACTGTGTTAAACTATGACCTTAAGTCCACTTGTGCTACGGTGGAAAAAAGCAGGAAGAATGATATTCAGAAAAAGGGCATCATTTTGCACTTGCAAAAATAGGTGGCTATATAACTGTGTTGTTTGAATGTTCTTGAAATATCCACAGATGTGTACACACACACCTCTACACAAACCCTGGGGGAAAGGGAATAGAAGGAAAAGAGAGGAATCTCTTGTCATACTTCTGGAACTTGACAACAGATTCTTTCTCAACTTCAAAGCTAGGATGTCAGCTTGCAAGCTGTTTCCACATCCACACTCAAAAATGTTTGGCTACTAACTTAATGTAACTATTTAATGAGGCTGTGAAGGTCAAAGATACTCAATTTATGTTCAAATGCAGTCTTCATATGTGTTTGAAGTATGCTATTAGGCAGGTCTTTAGAGGAACCATCTTTTTGGAAAGGAACTAGATTAAGGCTACATTTGAGGTGCTGTGAATTGCCTATCAGAAAGAAAAGCTATCTTCAAGTGCCTATAAGGTTAGGAATTTAACAAATGGAGTATTTCCCATTCACTATTTTCCCCAAAACAGTAAGTCCCAGGTGAAACTACAGTCATTGTTTTCTAGCTCCTTTTGTCCCCACTATATTCAGAGGAACCAGCTGAGCATTCTTGACTCCTTCAGCATTTTTGCCTTCCTCTCCTGAGAGGCTGAAGCTGAAGGGAGAGATCTGAATATCTCCAGAATCTGATTCTTTCCCAGAGTAATCAGCAAAAGTTTCTTATGCATAGGACATAGTTACAACTTCCCTTGTTTTCAGTCCACATACTGTGTGGGAATTGTTTGAGGCACTGTGTTATAGAGAACCATTGCAAGCTATTTTTATCATGATTTTCCTTATATGTATGGGTAATCAGTTTCACTTTCCACACCATAGTTTGGTCCTTTGTCTCATCCAATTTTGCTGTAGTTTCAGTCCTTATCTTCTTTTCTCCCCAGAAATTTTTTTCTGTTACCTCGCTCTGAACATCACACCCTTAATCAGTTAACTCCTTCAAAAATCAATTTAAGTGGTACACCTGGAAAAAGATTTTGTAATCTAGATTAAAGTAAATCTGTTCATTCTTGCTTTTTTTTTTTCATACTGCTTTTCTAAGTCCTATAGCAAGAGATACCTGATGCTGAGTAGCAGTATAACTAATTTCCAGGACAGTACACAAACTGTCTCCCGTCAAATTTGTGGACTAGAAGGATACAGACTCCAAGGTACTCTGACTTTCCCAGAATTAACACAAAGACAGTGGTGATGAAAGCTGTAGCAACAGTTACTTTATGGATTTTGGATATAAATCTGGATTACTGCTCTACAGTGTCATAGACATGAGTTCTCAAATCTTCCTTCCAGAGGTTTTTGGTATCTGTTTGTGAGAGAAGATCAGCTAATTTACAGAGAAGTCACAGTGTATCATCTCTCCCTCTATTCTTTCTTTTAAGACATTTAAATTAGCTGCAAGGAAAAATTCACCACTTTTGTATGAAACACCTTTCTCGTTTTTGTTTCTGTGTGACTTGAAAATTTTAAATAATTTTTTTTGCCTCTTTTTTCCAACAAGTGCCCCGTGGCAAACTATTTGAGATGACACACTTGGAAAGAGGATTTTGCCTCTGTATTTTCTACAAAATTCTTTTTTTGCTTTTTTTTTTTGACAGTCCTATTTGTTTTTGCGATTGAATTATATGAAAACTACAAAGACCTAGGAACAACCATTTGTTTTTGAGAGCATTAGAAAGCTTTTTTCAAAAATCTTTAGCAGGCCATTTTAAAAATATTTATTAACTGTACACCAATTATCTGAAGCACTTGTAAACTCTAAGAAAATTCATTTGGTACATGAAGCAATGTCTAAAACATTAAAGAAGGTGTGTATTCTATATACAAACACAGGAATTTAGGTATAAATCTCAACTCAATTTTAAATTTAGAAATATTTTGTTGTCTCTTTTAATCTGGGCCCAGCCCATTTATTTGAAGAAGAGGCAAAAGAATTCTGTGCAGGTGGATCCAAGAATGGATTTAAACCAAGGTGATTTTTCTCCTCTGAGTTTTCACTGAAATTAATTGGATGCATACAAAGCCATGGGACCTGATGGGATGCACCCATGGGTGTTGAGGAAGTGACTGATGTCATTGTGAGTGAGGCCACTCTCAATTTTCTTTGAAAGGTCATGGCAGTTGTGGAAGGTTCCTGAGGACTGGAAGAAAACAAATGTTACTTGTGTTTTTAAGAAATGCAAGAAGAAGGACTGGGGAAGCTACAGGACAGGAAGCCTTCCCTTGATCCCTGAGAAGGTGATGGAGCAAATCCTCCTGGAAACCATTTCCAAGCAGAATGAGGACAAAGTGACTGGGAGAAGTCAGTATGGATTTACAAATGGGAAATCGTGCTTGACCAATCTGATTAGTCTTCTGTGATATGACTGGCTCCGTGGAATGAGGGGAGAACAGTGGATGTTTTTTGCCTTGATTTTTTCAAGGCCTTTGACACTGTCTCCCATAACATCCTCACAGAGAAACTGATGTTGTATGGACTATATAAATGGACAGTAAAGTGGATCCAAAAGTATCTGAAATGCCATGCCCAAAGGACTGTGATCAGTGGCACAAAGTTCACCTGGAGGCCAGTCACTAGTGGTATACCCCAGCGATTGACATTGGGGCCCATACTTTTCAATATCTTCTCTATGACCTGGATAATGGCACAGAGTGTGCAGTCAGCAAGTCTGCAGGTGATAAAAAGCTGGCGGGGGGTGGCTGATACACTACATGGTTGTGCTGGACCTGAACAAACTGGCAAAGACGAACATCATGAAGTTCAATAAAGTGAAATGCCAAGTTTTGCACCTGGAGAGGAACAACAGCAGGCCCCAGTATATGCTGGGAGACAGCTGGCTGTGCAGCTTTGCAAAAAAGGCCCTAGAGTTCCTGGTGTAGAAGATCAACAGGAACCAGCAATGAGTCCTTGCAGTAAAGAAGGCTGAAGACATTCTGGGCTGCGTTACAGCCTACTTTAACAGGAGAAACAGATTCTGCACCTGGGATGGGCTAATCCTGGTTATACATACAAACTGGGGGATGAGAGGCTGGAGAGCAGCCCTGTGGAAAGAGATCTGGGGGTATGGGTTGCTAGCAAGTTGAATATGAGTAAATGGTGTGCCCTGGGATTCAAAAGGGCCAACTGTGTCCTGGGGTGCATCCAGCACAACATAGCTATCTGGTCGAGGGAGGTGATTGTCCCACTCTACACTGCACTGGTGTGGCCCCACCTGGAGTACCATGTGCAGTTTTGGGCACCTCAATATAAGAAGGACATTAAACTATTGAAGTGTGTCCAGAGGAGGGCGACCAAGGTGGTGAAAAGTCTCAAGGGCAAGACTTAGGAGGAGTGGCTGAGGTCACCTGGTTTGTTCAGCTTGGAGAAGAGAAGGCTGAGGGTTGACCTCATCGCAGTCTACAGCTTCCTTAAGGGGGTAGCAGAGGAGGAGGTGCTGATCTCTTTCTGGTGACCAGTGATAGGACATGTGGAAATGGTATGAAGCTGCAACAGGAGAAGTTCAAATTGGACATTAGGAAACATTTCTTCACTGAGAGGGTGGTGGGTCACTGGAACAGGCTCCCCAGGGAAGTGGTCATGGCACCAAGTCTGTCAGAGTTCAAGGAGCATCTGGTTCACACTCTCAGTCATATGATTTAGTTTTAGGTAGTCCTGCAAGGAGTAGGGAGTTGGACTCAATGATCCTTACGGGTCCCTTCCAACTTGTGATATTCTATGATTCTATGCATTTTGAAGGGTGTTGCAAGCAGCTCAAGGGAGGTGATTCTTTCCTCTCTACTCAGCCCTGGTGAGATACATATGGGTGCTGCATCCAGGTCTGGGCTGCCATGTATAAGACAGACAGACATACTGGAACAAGTCCAGAAAAGGACCATGAAGATGGATCAAAGGTCTATGAAGCATTTGTCATATGGGGAGAGGATAAGAGCAAGGACTGTTCAGCCTGGAGAAGAGAAGGCTCAGGGGGCAACTTCTTAATATGTACAAATACCTAATAGGAGGTAAAAGAGACAGACAGTGAAATAAAGGCTATCCCATTTAAACATGAAAATTCCATTTAAACATAAGAAAACTTTGTTTGTGGGTTTGTTTTGTTTTGTTTTTTCTGAGGGTGGCCAAACACTACAACAGGTTGCCCAGAGAGGTTGTTCAATGTCCATTTGCAGAGATGCTCAAAGCGTGACTGGACAAAGTTGTGGGCAACGTGCTGTAGGTGACTATGCTTGAGAAGGAGGTTGGAGTACACAGTGTCCAGAGGTCTCTGCCAACCTCAGTCTCCCTGTGATTCTGAATTCTGAGATATAATAATAACCTGTGATTGAGTTTTGAATGTTTACCATTGATGGAAAGTAGTACAAACTGGTTTGTAATTACATAAGGTTTATTTCATAATATAAAAAAAAGATGAGTGCCTTTAGACCTGCTTTACTTGGCTGCTCTTTTCTCCCATTTGTCTTGAAAATTTTATGCAATTTTCACATTGAAAGTGAATTAACTGATACTGTTGCTGTTATTGGACAGTCTTCCACCTAAGGACAATCCAAGGGATGTGAAGAGGCCACCAAAGGTTGTGTCTCTTGTCCTCTGCCTCACCGCAGGTAATTCTATCCAGACTGGCTTTGAGCCATTCCCAGGCATCCTGTCACTGGATCCCAGGGAGAAGAGATCAGCACCCCTCTCTCCACTTCCCCTCCTCAAGAAGCTGTAGAGAGCAATGAGGTTACCCCTCAGCCTCCTTTTCTCCAAACTAGACAAACCTGAAATCCTCAGCCGCTTCCTCACAGGAAGTGCCTTCCAGCCCTTCCACCAGCTTTGTTGCCTTCCTCTGGATGCATTCAAGTGCCATAACATTGTTTTTAAATTGTGGGGTCCAGAACTGCACACAACACTCAAGGTGAGGCCACACTATCACTAAATACAGCAGGATAATCGCCTCTTTTGACCGGCTGGTTATACTGTGTTTGATGCACCCCAGGATACAGAGGTTTGCCCCTCTGGGCTGCCAGGGCACACTGCTGACTCATATTGAGCTTACCATCAACGAGCCCCCCCAGATGCCTTTCTGCAGGGCTTCTCTCCAGCCACTCCTCTCGCAACTTATACTTGCGTCCAGCATTCCTCTGTCCCAGGTGCAGAATCTAGCATTTGTTCCTTTGAAATTTTGTGCCACTGATGATTGCCCAGTGCTCCAATCCATCTAGATCCCTCTGCAAGGCCTCCTGACTCTCGAGAGAGCCACCTGCACCTCCCAGTTTAGTATCATCAGCAAACTTACTAATGGTGCTTTCAACTCCTGCCTCCAGATCATCGATAAAAATATTGAACAGAACTGGCCCTAGAACTGAGCCCTGAGGAACACCACTGGTGGCTGGCTGCCTTCCAGATGTAGCCCCATTCACTACAACCTTTTGAATTCTGCCCTTCAGCCAGTTTATCACCCAGCACACCATGTACCTGCTCATCTCACAGTTGGACAACTTGTGCAGAAGGATGCTGTGAGGGACAGTATCAAAAGCCTTACAAAAGGAATATCCATGAAAACCTACATTCACCGCCTTCCCTTCATCCACTAAGTGGGTGACCTTATCCTAGAAGAATACTAGATTGGCTAAACAGGACTTTCCCTTTGTGAACCCATGTTGACTGTGCCTGATGATTGCATTGGCCTTTAAATGCCTTTCAGCAGCACCCAGTATGATGTTCCCCATAATTTTTCCAGATACTGAAGTTAGACTAACAGGTCTGTAGTTTCCTGGGTTTTCCCTCATGTCCTCCTTGTAAATTGGAATGATGTTGGCTATCTTCCAGTCAGCAGGGACCTCCCCAGACTCCCAAGATCTTTGTTAGATGATTGAGCGGGGTCCTGCTATAACATCTGCTAGCTCCTTCAGTACTCTGGGATGAATCCCACCAAGCCCCATGGACTTATGCACATTCAACTAACGAAACCGATCCCTTGCAATTTCTGTGTCCACAAATGGAAAGTCATTGTTCCTGCAGTCATGGTCCTCCAACTCAGGACCAGGCAGCCCAAGGACTATTCGAATTGCTAAAGACTGGGGCAAAAAAAGCACTGAATGCCTCTGCTTTTTGTTCATCCCTGTTTGTCGGGGGAGCATCTTCATCAAGTATGGGTCCAATATTTTCCTTAGACCTCCTCTTGCTATTAAGATATTTTAAAAAGCCTTTCAAGAGACTTTTAAAATGGGGGTGAGGGGGTGGGGGGAGGAGGGAGCCGACTGTTTGCTTGTTCTGTTTTGCTTTCAAAAGAGGTTTCTACAGCCAGAAAAATCCACGTTTGGGGGACTGCTTTGATTTGATAGAGGAAAAGTGGTAAAAGCCACAAAAAGCCGTTCAGGTTGAATTCTGCCATCATTTGATAGCTGGCTGGTATTAACTTGATCTTTCCCACAAAACAGAAGGAAACTGGGCAAACTCTGTTTTGCCAGAGTGAAACAAAAGGGGAGAAAAACCCCTCCAAAAAAAGTCATTCATTTGTGTCAGACTGCTGTAGCAGATTGTGTGAGAGCAAATATGAATTCTTCCTGAGCCTGAGGAGTGCGGTAACTCCCCATGAGACCCCCCCGAAGGCGGCCGCTCTCACGCGTCGTGTGGTCTCCAGAGAGAGCCCGTGTCTTGCAGCTGGGTTCTCCTCCCAGGGCAGACCTCTGGCCCTCTGTGCAGCCCCAGAGCAGTGGGGCCTGGCCTGCTCTCGCGCCTGCCTGCCTGCCTGCCTGCCCGCAGAGCCTCACCCCGCTCCGCTTCTCCCGACGTTCCTGCTGTGTGCATGAGGCATGCAGGATCACCTGTGGGCCTGGCATGGGGACTTTGGTCTTGCTTTGGGGCCCGGCAGCAGCTCTTGGTGCCAAAGCCAGTGGCTGCCTTCTGTCCCTCCCCTCATCTTACGTGGCTGGCTTGGCTGCAGAAGGGATCACGGAGCGGTGTGTGAGAAGGCTGAGGAGCCCTGGGGAGCATGGAGAAGATGCGCTGCGATTTCTGCAGGGTTCACTGGCAGCAGTGAGGACCTGTGCTGGGGGAAGTCCTGCAGAGGGCCTGCAATGGCGAGGGGGTGGTGGTGGTGGTTAGGGGTGCTGCGGGGCTAGCGGTGCCCATCTGCCAAAGAGGGGTGCTTTCCAAGTGGGGGAGAAGAAATGCCAGCACCAAGGCTGGAGCTGGAAGAGTGGGAAGAAAGCCTGTGCTCGAGGGCAGCAGCACGTTCATCTTTTTTGGCTCCTGCGGGGCCTCTTTGCCCTGAGCTGAGCACTGTGAGGACTGTCCCTCTGCTCTCTCGGTGCCATTTTCCCCAGAGCTGAGCACCATGGGGCCTGGCCTGGGTCGTGCAGGCCCTCTTTGTCCCGCTTCGGGTGCCTTGCAAGTGCAGGAGCCAGGCCCCATGGCAGCCAGGGCAGGGCAAAGAGGCCCTGTCTGAGCAGAGGGCCCGGCCCCATGGCGATCGCATCAGGGCAAAGGGGGCCTGCAGGAGCCCAGGGCCAGGCCCCATGGCAGCCTGCTCACGGGAAAGGGGCCCTGCCAGGCCATCGTGCCTAAAGCAGGGCAGAGAGGCTTTGCAGGAGCGAGAAGTGGGCCAGGCCCCATGGTGCTCCAAGGTCCCCAGGCACCTAAATCAGTACTCAGGGGCCCTGCAAGGCCACACAGGCTGCTTCAATCAGGGCCAAGGGGCCCTGCAATGGCAGAGGGCCAGGCCCCATGGCACTCCAGTGAAGAGAAGGAAGCCCTCAAAGACCAGCAGGCCAGACCCTATGGGACATGAATCAGGGCTCAGAAGCCCTGCAAGAGCACAGGGCCAGGCACCACGGTGCTCCAGTCAGAGAAAAGAGGTCTGTCAAACCTGTAGTGCCAGGGCCCATGGTGCTCGAATGAGGGGATGGACCATGCAAGAGCACAGGCCCAGGTGTCATGGCGCCTTTCCCCCTCAAGGGAAAGAGGTCCTGCAAGAGCAGAGGACCAAGTGTTGTAGCACTGCAATGAGGGCAAAGAGAGCCCAGCAAGACCAGACAATCCAACTCAGTGGCACTCAGATCAGCACAAAGAGGTCCTTCAGGTCCATAGTGCCAGCCCCCACGGTGCTTGAAGCAGGTGAAAGGGCCACTGCAAGAGCACAGGGCTGAGACCCATGGTGCTGTGCTCTGGGGAGAGATGCGGTCAGAGAGCACAGGTCCAGGCCCTGTGACAGTCAAAGCAGGGCAAAGAAGTTGTGCCAGGCCAGAGGGGGGAGCCCCATGGTGCTCTTCTAAGAGCAAAGAGAGGAAACAGTGGGTATAGCACCAGGAAAAGGGGGAGAAAGCAGCACAGGTGAGGATAGCAATGCTACCTGCCTTGTTAGTAACACTGAGATTTTTTCTGTAGCTTTCATGCCTTTATTTTCTTTGTCTGATTGCTAGATCTAGACTACCAAGGAGGGCCTTCTGATCTTCTTGGGGTCTGGTACATGCCCCAGCTGATGGCCCAGACCTAGTTTCAGCAGCTCCTGGCATGTTCTTCTAGTGCTGCTGGTGGGTTGGCCTCTTGCTGGGTGGTGAAGAGGCCTCAGGGCTGCCAGCCTTCCTCTTCAGGGGTCGCTGTGGCCCCCCAGGGGAGCATTCCCTGCCCTGGCTGGAAGTGGAGGGACCTGGCGCAGCCTCCTCTGGCTCCTCCTGGGGCTCTTCCTTCTCCCCTGGGATGGGAACAGGGGCAGAGGTGGAGCTGCCAGGATCCCCAAGGGCAGCTCTGGAGGTGCTGGGGAGCTCATCCACATTGTATCTGACAGGGCTGCCGGAGGGGGCTGGGCTGGGTTTGGAAGACCCTCCTTGGGAGGCAGTGGGGCTGAGGGCAGGCACAGGGCTGCCCTCCCCACCCCTGGCAGCATGGGCATCCTCCAGGCCCAGCAGATGGTGGGCCTCCCTGCTGCACAGTCACACAACAGCATCGATGAGATCGTTCGCAAATGTTGCCGTGCAGTTATGAAGGAAGAGCCCCAGCAGCTGGATGAGGACATCTTCGTCCGGTCCACAGAGGACCAGGCTGGACATGATGATGTCCTCTACGATGGCTGCCTGCAGATTGTCATCCTCAAACATCAGCCCCAGCACCTGGTGCAGCCAGGGCAGCAGGGGCTCAAGGAGGGCTGGGTGGTCCCAGAAAAGGGTTGCCCAGGTGTCAGCCTGGAGGCCGCCCACTGGAGCCCTGGGCACCTGTCCAGCAACCCGTGGTGGGGATGCTGCAGGGCTGTGGGCGGCCTGATGGACAACGACTGATGATGCCGTAGGTGGTCTGACGACATACTCTTCAAAGTCGTCGTACGCCCTCACCAAGTGCACGATGGAGCTCACCCTCCTCTTGCAGAGGGGGCACTCGGGCTTGCTGTCAGCCCACCGCCGGATGCAGGTGAAACAGAAATGGTGGCAGCATGGCATCATGTAGCTGGCGTCCTCCCAGCTGTCCGGGCATATGGGACAGTGGTTGTCCGGATCCATGGCCATGCTTTCCATGTGCTGCAGTGGGCTGGGGGAAGCTGGCG
Organism: Haliaeetus leucocephalus; assembly: GCF_000737465.1. Lineage (NCBI taxonomy): Eukaryota > Metazoa > Chordata > Aves > Accipitriformes > Accipitridae > Haliaeetus > Haliaeetus leucocephalus. The sequence continues at coordinate 759,484 of NW_010972621.1, forward strand.
ATGACGAGCTGCTCCCTTTCACTGGCGCTGCAGCAGCAGGTGTTGCACTAGAAAAGGAAGAGAGGCCAGGGCCATTGGCTGGCCTGGGCAGGGGTGGAGGAAATGTCCAGGTCCCTCAAGAAGAAAACCCTCCAGGCTCGCCAGGGTGAAGTTTTCTTGTACAGCTCACCTCTGCTGCTGCGAGAACACCTCCTGGGTGCCCCGGCTGCCTGAACCTGGCAGGGCGGGAGAAAACCTATTATGGCTCTGGGGACGGGCACTAGGAGCTGCAGTCAGCAACTCTCCGGGCTCGACACCAGCACCAACCAAAAGCCTTGCTCGACGCTCCAAACCTCATGTACTCGCTCAGCTGGAGTGAAGGCACGAGCCACTGCGTGATACTCGCTGCCCAGATATAGGCAGCAAGGGACGCCTGGTCACAGTCCATTCCTTGGTGACATCAGAACCCATCGCTCAGGGCTGTCACAGTCCGTTCCTTGGGGATGTCACGATGGGTCATCCTTGCCCATGGCACTTGCCCCAGCAGCGCTGCGGCCCCAGCACATGCGTCTGGGGTTACCACAACACCACTGCCTGCTCCATCTTCCATCTCTTGTCCTGTGCCCAGCACCAGTGTTTCATGCCAGTCACTGAGGTCTTGTCTGTGTCTTCCCAGGGCCCCATCAGGTTTCTGTGGCCATGGTACACATCTCCAGGCACATATGGTAAGCGGGTTCATATGATAACATCTTGTACCTCCCTCGGAGGCTGCAGGACAAAGTTGTGCAGGCTCTTCCCATGTGCCAGCATTGCTGGCCAGCCCTCTGGGCTCCCCGGTTCCTCCCATGGCACACTGAAAGACTGCCAGACAGTCTTCCACCTAAGGACAATCTATGGGATGTGAAGAGGCCACCAAAGGTTGTGTCTCTTGTCATCTGCCTCACTGCAGGTAATTCTGTCCAGACTGGGTTGAAATACATGTTTAGCTGTTTATAAATGTATGGGTATGCCAGCATACAAGTGAATCAGTGAAAAAAAATTTATTTTTGAATAAAAATCTTCATCCCTTCCTTGCTTTGAACTTTGCAACATTATTGAGGTTTGTTGCTACTGTTTGCAACAGAGGTTTTTACCTGGAATGCCATGAATACCCCAGAAAATTCTCACAAACTCTATGTAGAGACCAATGAAGCAACTTGATCTAAACAATTAAAGGGTAAGATTACTTATCATATTGTATGGCCCTTCTCCTTGCTCACAAAGGATTTGGGGGACACATTGCTATTCAGGAGTTAAAATTGTTCCATTTATAAATTAATACAGTGTAGGAAGTCTGAAGGAAGTGCATGGCCTCTCATTATTTCTGTTTCCCCAGGTTCTTTATTTTAGTCAGACATTTTAATATAAGTTGCCTCATGTCATCGAGAAACATATAGAGAAAAGACCGAATGTATTACATTATCAAAAGCCATCCTCTAATCTGATGGTATACTTATAACTTGTGCAACATGGCCACAAAGCAACCAACAAAGACAAGAAAAACAAGCAAGCAAGCAAAGAAGAGGCCAAGGAAGTATCACATCATTTCAATGACCACTCTTTCCCCCCGAGTCCTGTACCTAGTAATTTAAGCAAAACATTCCTAACAAGTAATGCATTCTTGCCAAAATCAAAGGAATGCCTTGGACTGCCTGAAACAATAGCGGTTCAGAACAGATGATACACCAGAAGGGAAGTTTTGAGGTCAATTTGGCTTTCACGGCCCTATAAGCTGAAAGGAAAAGGTACTCAAGCCTCCTTTTATTTTTCTTTTTTTTCTCCTGAATTTACCAAAAGCTTTCAAGAAATAGTGTTGTCATTGGAACTGGGCTTACAAGGAGTTCCCAGTGGTTAGGAATACCTTTCCCATTCATTGTCAATTCTTCAATTCTTCAGAAGCACACATTTCTCTGCAAGGTGTGGGCTTCTATCTTAAATCATGGCTGCTTGGGCAGCCACTCAATTTTAATACTTTGATCAAACAAGAGATATTTCTTTCATTTCTTCCGGAAAATTTGGTCTCTGAAACAAATTAAATTGAAATATTTTCAGTTCACTTGATCTTAAACTCATTTTAAGTTGCAGTGGAAGGTTTGTTTTTTTTTTCCTTAAATCTATTTAATGTTTTTATTTCCTTAGTAATTCCTGCTTTCATTTCAAACTTGATTTATTGCTTAACAAAAATCCTTTCAGCTGAAGTACTGCAGAAATCATAATCTTTCAATTCAATTCAATTGTCATTAAATCATAAACCCCAAAATGTTTATTTCAAATTGAATGAAATGAAAGGGGGGAGATAAGGGGTGAAATTCATGTTGCTACCAGTACCTCAGTGTTAATGACAATCACTTTGCATACAAAAAATTTACCATGAGGAGACTAATTTGAATCTTCTGCAGACAATTCCTCCACTAAAAGTTATGGACATTTCAGTAGATGGATCTTACTAATACTGTGCTATTTTTAATAACTAAATACTCAATGGAACTGGTAATAGATTTCAGGCACACAGGTTCCTTCATGTGTGCCTTACTAGTAGAGTAGAGAAGTAGCTTTCAGATTTTCTGGGTCTGTTTAAACTTAAGTTCTTTATGTATGGATGGTAGTGTCATACATTAGATCATATGTTTCAGAGTAGCCAGTAGCCCAGTTCTGGGGACACTCTTCAGTGTACTGTGAGATGTAAGAACTTGTATTGGGTCTGCATGGTAAGGTTTTGGTAGTGGAGGGGCTACAGGAGTGTAAGAAGCTGCTAGAAGCTTCCACCATATCCAATAGAGCCAATGCCAGCTGCCTTCAAGTCAGACCTGCTGCTGGCCAAAGCCAAGCCCATCAGAGGTGGTGGTAGCGCCTCTGGGATAACAAATTTAAGACGGGGGAAAAGTTGCTGTGTGATAGCAATTGCAGCTGAAAAGAAGAGTGAGAATATATGAGAGAAACAGCTCTGCAGACACCAAGGTCAGTGAAGGAGAGGGAGGAGGTGCTCCAGGCACCAGAGCAGAGATTCCCCTGCAGCCCATGGAGGACCCCATGCTGGAGCAGGTGCATGCCCGAAGGAGGCTGTGACCCCGTGGGAAGCCCATGCTGGAGCAGGCTCCTGGCAGGACCTGTGGACCTGTGGAGAGAGAGGACCCCATGCTGGAACAGGTTTGCTGGCAGGACTTGTGACCCCACAGGGATCCATGCTGGAGCAGTTTGTGAAGAACTGCAGCCCATGGGAAGGACCCATGCTGGAGAAGTTCATGGAGGACTGTGTCCCTTGGGAGGGACCCTACACTGCAGCAGAGGAAGAGCGTGATGAGTCCTCCCCCTGAGGAGGAAGGAGCGGCAGAGACAACGTGTGATGAACTGACCACAACTCCCATTCCCTGTTCCCCTGTGCTGCTCAGGAGGAGGAGGTAAAGAAAATCCAGAGTGAAGTTAAGCCCGGAAAGAAGGGAGGGGTGGGGGAAAGGTGTTTTTAAGATTTGGTTTTATTTCTTATTATCCTACTCTGATCTGATTGGTAATAAATTAAATTAATTTTTCCCCAAGTTAAGTCTATTTTGCCCATGATGGTAATTAGTGAGTGATCTCCCTGTCCTTATCTCGACCCATGAGCTTTTTGTTATATTTTCTCTCCCCTGTCCAGAGGAGGGGGAGTGATAGAGCGGCTTTGGTGGGCACCTGGCATCCAGCCAGGGTCAACCAACCACAGACCTAATTTCTCTTCATCATGTGGGTGAATTCAAACACCTCATGTAAATGTTCTGAAAAGGAGAATTGTCATGATCATCATGATATTAGTTTCAGGAAAAAAAAATCCAGATCAAATTGTTAGCCAAACTAACCTGAAAATCACAAATAAAATGGAACTTGGGAGACTGGAAATGAGAGGAAAAATGGGGCATTGGTTCATAACTATTTGTTGTTTGATAATTTTCCCTTGCTTTGGCCTTGATGAAATGCAGCACAACTCCCGTGGAATTCTGTTTAGGGAGCATTGCTTCACAGCTGAGAATAATATGTTTCTATACATCAGTCAGGTTTGACTTGAGATAATACATCTAGGTGTTGGATATATCCATGTAACATAATCATTCCATCAGGAAATTTGCAGGCCTCAAGAAATTTATATGCCTGAACCCACAGGTTTATTAAAAGACTGTGTGTGGACACTGAGTATCCGAATGTCTAGATTTATCTGGTTTGCAGAGCCTCTGCTGTTTAAAATGAAAAGGTCTACTGAATATCACCCTATGACAGGATTACTTAGTATGTGTCAATGTATTTCCCAGTACTTAAGACATTCTGTATGTAGTGTGTATCTGTGCATATATACCATCTTAATTACTGTGGCATGAAAAAGGATGATCCTGCAGCAATTTAGATGTAGATCATTTCTTATTTCTTTGACTGATGGACAGGTCACCTCGAATTAAAATTGCCTATTTGAAAAAACAAAGCAAGTTAGGTAGAGCAGAGAAACAGAACTAATATGAGATTAAAATAATATACAGGAAATAATTGCTGAATCAGAGGCTGCAAATGTGGACAAATTAAGCAGAAAAAAGGTTAATAAAGTAGTAATACCTATGGAAACAAAGAGTTAGCCTACATAATGATATCCAGCTAAAGGAAAATTTCAGGCCTATGAAGTTTCAACAGACAGTAATCTATCTCCTATAAGGTTATCAGCAACTACATGGAAGGAAGGATTTTCCAAATATAACTTTACTACTTGAGTATATTAGCAGCCAGGACCTGGCTAATGAATTGCAGCAACAAGTCTCAGCTGTTCTGTAAAAAGGTAGGCCTGTGGGTGGTACTGACAAATGAGAGCTTGCTTAGCAACAAGCATTCTCTCAACAGTTAATCACTATTTCTAAGGCAGGAAAGAGAAAAGGAAGCAGAGAACTAGAGAAAGAAAAAGTAAATGTGTGTGTATGTATATATGCTTATGCTACATAGCTTTCTTGTATGCCAGGTGTGAAAACTTGCAAGGCAGTATTTTTTTTCTGTAATAATCTGCATCTGGTTACTTTATGTCAGAAAGAAATACCAGAAAAATCTTTGGACAGCTCTTTCACACCTTTCAACAGCAGCTGAATTCCTTTGTGATTTTATCTTTGATAGTGAAAATTGAAACTCTGGTTCTGATTTTCACTCAGTTGCATGAAAGGTCAAGCACTTAGTGGGCGGATGTGCCTAGACATGCAGGTGTGAAGCAGAGTTCATCATTTCACAGCAACTGTATTGCACTCTTAAAACTAAGTGCAGCTGCCACTTCTATTTTTAAAAATAAGGCTAAATAAGGCTATCTAAATTTGTTGCTGTTCAAATTTTCAGGGGATTTTGTGTATGTCTTTTGTTTGTTGGTTTGGGGTGGTTTTGTTTTTTGGTTTGGTTTGGGTTTTGTTTTTTTTTTTTCATTAAGTAAATGGAAGTTCAAACCATTTTTACTCTTTGGTATAATTACAAGTTTTTGTACTGGAGTGAGGTTTTTTTTCTTCTGTCTGTTCCTCAGGGATACTGGATAGTGATGGCTTATATCTCTGAAAGAAAGATATAATCTGAGATATCTCTCTCAGATATGCAGTTTGGTATTATTAGGGTTCAGGTTTACCATTTGCAGCTTGCAGCTTCTGGCTGCTAAATTCTTCAAATACAGCTCAAGGTACCCAAACCCGATTGAGATGTATGCTAAAAAAAAAAAAAAGTAATACAATAAAAAAAGATGAAGCACACTTCTAAGTCTAATAACCCAGTACTTCTTTGAATCTCTTCAAGATTTTTCAGTTGCCAGTTCTCTTGCTGCCTGTTCTGGTTAGTGTCTTGCTATTTTAACTTTTTACACGTTGCATATTGTGTTCTTCAATTCATGCCTTTATAATAATCATCTGGATTACATGAAAACTCTTTATTACAACAGCATTCTTCAATTAAGTGATTAATGTAAATACATGACACTAGAATTAGTGCATTTTATGTATTCTGATTTTGTGTGTGTATATGCATGTACATACACACATACATGCAATTTCTTTTTGTGTTCTTAGCTTTTGAAAGACTTTTGAATTGTAAGAGACCTTTTTTACACATAAGTTCTATCATCTGTGAAAGCCCTAAGAGCAAGGACTTCTTCTGTCCCTGTAAGTCTGTAAAGACTCATTGTACACCTGCCCTCACAGTAACTTGTAGCTTTTTGTCACATACATATTGTTTATGAATTATATAACAGTTCACTGAGTTGGCTTTCTGTAATGAAAAACAGCTTGTTATTGTTTAAAAGTTTCCTTTCAAGGAAACTACCCTCCTGTCTCTGTGATTCTCATTTTACACCTGAAGGCACTGATGATTTTTATCTTTTTGTCTTATTTATTTTTTCATTACATCTGTTTTGCAATGATGGCTTGAGAAATGGGATGAAATAATGAAGCTACAGTTTGGTTATTTCAGGGTTTCTGTATTATTTTATACACCTTTTGCAAATAAAACTGTAGAATATAATTGCTATAACTTGTACAAAATTATATTAGTTTTAGAATATAATTATGTAGTACCAGTCAAGAAGCAAGAGTCTTGACTTTTATGAAAAATCTGTATTTTTTTATTCTGTTACTTAAAGTAAAAGATAACTACATTGAAATAGTTTAGCTTTAATGTGTTTGAATCTTAGAATTTGTTTTCCTGGAATAGTTAATTTGGTTAAGGTGTTGCTAAATGTATGATTTCATATGTCTTACACGTTTTGTATTACAGCCCTAACTTCAACGATTCAATTAGATGAATACTAAATCTTTATTTAAATTAAGATACCAGGTACTTACTATTTTTTTAAGTAAATAAATTCTAAGTCTTACAAACTTTTGAGGGCAGGGCATCAACTCACAGATTTTTTAGTGTTGGGCTGGTAGTAAGAGTACCCTGAACATTTTCTGTATTTATTTCACTTTAACTTAGAAAAGTCTAATTTCTGTGGAGGATAATTAGTCCTTTCCTTGCATGCTGAAGATGATCTTTAACTAAAGCATAGTAAATATCTTTAAAATAGCATCCTGAAAATGACAGTTGTTATATTATCGTTGTACCTCTTAGGATGCATTTATCTCTTTACTTTGATATTTTAGAGTGGCAATAATTCAAGAATGTAGGTGATCTTAACAAAAAAAAAATGGAATTTGAAATTTCTTTACTGTGATCATCCTCATAAAATCATCAGCAGATGTTGTGATTAAAATATCTTTTTATAAAGCAGAATAGCAGTTTCTGTATGCTATTGCTTAGTATTGGTCAGTCTGCTAGATTCTTCAGTTTATGTAGAGGTCCTTACCTGTGTAAGCCAAAACCTGTAAGTTTTTTAATGCACTGACAGGCTGAGGAATATTAAAGCAAAAGAATTTTTAAATAGTGAAGGCACGTGACAGAAATTTAAGGTCACAACTGGAGTGTCGCTCAAAACTCTTTTACTGGTACCTGTCTGGACTATGGTTAATAGCGTCAAGGTAACAGTGAACTCAAAGGAAACATTAAGGTATTTATCACAGAAAAATGTCACCAGAGATAAAACATCCTATTGGCTAGAGCAGACTTTAATCTTACATAGTTGTTGCTATCTATCTCTGAGAAACTGAAAACGAAAACACTATATTTTCGTTGTTTTTCAAAGTAAGAAATCTAGGGCTGAAAGCTTAATACACTTTAGATGACTTCAGGATTTTCTTTTAGCAAATTTATCCATCTGGAGAGTAAATAACCATCAAAAGAAAGGGCAGGATACTTTCTAAAAGAGAGATAACTAGTTTCAAACCTCAGTATCATTAGGAAACACAATCACACAGAGGTGATGCAGAAGGTCTCCAGTGTAACAGATTCAGCAAAAGGATATGTGAAACTGTACAGACAGACTCTGGTTTGAAAAAGGGATTGCTCAGCTGGATTTTTTTTTAAATGCAGTTAAGGAACTATGTGGTGACATTTTAAGCTCTCGTTCACAGGGGATGGAACTATGGGACAGTCTAGCTCTGGGAGTGTTATCCCGTTTATCAGGTAGATTCAGTCTCAAAAATAGAAAGCTAGCACTCCTAGTCCCTGATCTGAGATTGCTCAGACTGTTAGTGGGCTATCTGGCATAATGCTGTGAGCCAGGAACTATGGCTAGTTTGTTAGCACTGCAGCTTGGAGGGTTTAGTCTGAAGTCTCAGAAGTACTTAGATTCTTATCAGTATAATGGATGTTCTGGGAGTTAGTGCTTAGAAACTCTGGAAACACTCTTTCTCAGCTGCTGACCAGGCAAAATGTGAAAAGACCCAAGGAGACTGGGAGTTTAGCATGCTAGAAGCTGCAGGCCCTGGATTTCTACATTCCTGACAGCTTACCAGGATCGGGGCCTCAGCAGCTTGCTAGGTGGGCTGCCAAAAAACTTGTCACATTCCCTCCACAAAATATTTCTACATTGACAAAGCAGCAGTCTTCTGTAGAATGGTGTTCACACCTGAAGCTGCAGGCATTAGTCTCCTGTAGGTACTGGTTGACAGGATGAAATAGTAGAACGTGAGATGACTGCTAGGTTGGACATAGCTTTCCTAGAGTAATTGGCCTTGTTTTAGGTATGGTATATTGCTTGTTACTGTGACAACTACATCCCTAAAGAGTTCCATTCCCAGCATAGCAAATTTAGAGATACTTAACCAGCACAGTGACATGAGGCTAATAAATAGCCAAAACAGAATTAAGTGCTGCGTGGTTGTATGTAACAGGATACAGCTGAAAGGTCACCTTTTGACAGTTTGGATATACATTTATATTCTTTAGTAGTGACATTCTTTTTTTTAACAGAAGACACAGCAAAGTTATGTTTATTGTACTTGTTATGCCTTGGAAGAAAATGGGGTTCTAGTTCTACTTTTCTAGGAGTAAAGATTTTTCTTCTCTCCTGGGAGTTTTAAGGCCTTACTTCTATAGCTCTTTACTCAGGCCTTCACAGGTAATAACTAACAGTGATGACATTAATATAATATGAAGAAGAAAGGTAATTAACAATACTACTATGACACCTGGGAAAGCATGCCCCGCTGCTGCGTTTTTCCTCTTCTGATTTATGAAGATCATCCCTTTTGAAGAACATCAGTGTAGACATTAGGGATCTATTTACTTTTCGGGTCGCTGTGTGCTTCTTTCTTTCATTTATAGTTAGTAGATATCATAAGTCCAAATGCTAGTAATAACTTTCTTAATTTTTTTCATCTCACATGTTTTTGGATATTATAATAAGCAGTTTTAATTTTCTAAGATTAATGTTTCATTGCAGAACAAAGAAGGCTTTTCCACTGGTTGATACAGATGTATTAAAAACATTTGAAATTTTTGTCAATATCTGCTTGTTTTTTTTATTTAAAGTTACACAGAAAATGTTAACTCAGTCCTGACCCAGTTAACACTTTCAAATTATTTCACTAGGCATTGGCATGTTGTTGTTTAGTATGCAGAGAGCTCATGCTCCCTAAAACCAGAAACTTCCATCTTTGTGCTTCAGCTGAAAGCTATTTGAGGAGTGGAGACTGTAGCTTATGTAGGTCTAGCCATATATTCACATTATGATTGAAATTTTCATTAAATGCTTTCCTGTACAGCAAATATATCTTCTTTTATATTACTGATCTGTGTTTTCAGGTGTCTGTGGAGCTACTGCATTGTGTGATTCTATTTAAAAAGGAAAAGCATCTTCTTAAAACAAATCACCAAATCCCTGGAGGGGGTTTCATCTCCCTTGGCATATCATGAAGTTTGTCATAGTTTGGTTACCTAAATATTTTCTGAAGTGAACTTGTTGACATTTGTACTTGACTCTATGCAGTCATCTTTTCTGTGGTGCCCAGATGAACTTGTTTTAAGTCTAGTTCGTATATACTTGCAATACGTTCCAACTACACCTTAAATGGCAGCAAAGACTTAGAGTCACGATTTGTTTGCCAGGAATAAAAGTGCTTCTTTGGCACCCTGACACTGGTTCATTTTAACCAGCTCAGTGAACTACTGGTAGTTCAAAAAAGGGGAAGTACTCTCACCTATGTTCAGAAGTGTAGGGAGTTTGTGTGTATATTTTTTGGATCTGGTGATCTTAGTCATGTGATTTCTTCAGACTTACCTGTTTCTAATTTTATTCTTTATCTTTAGCTGTTAAGAGTTTTCAACTTCATAGCAGAGTTCTTCTTAAGTGCTTATAGAAATGACTTTTATTTCTGTCCTCTTAAGTATGTAAAATCTGTGAAAACTCCATTCTGTCACTTTTACTCATAGCCTGGATCTGACTCCTGCTAATATCTCCTAAAGTTTGCTTCAAATGTGGGTCAAGAGCCTTGACTTTTTGTTTGATGCTTTCTGCTCTACCTAAAGAAAGCAAATCTTACAGATGAGCTGACATTTTCAACTGCTAGTGTGACACTCTTAAGATCTAAGGCCAGTCAATTTTATACTTTTATCTCTGTGATCCCTCTACAGCAGTTATTCCCAGATTGACCTGTCTTGACTTCTGTATGCTTATGAGATCTGTAAAGTCTTTGTTCTGTCTCTATTTAATTCTTTCTCAGTATGATTGAAGCTACCTCTTAAAGAGAACTGCTTATTGTGATAGTCACCCCTGACTTTTTCCTTTGAATTTAAAGTCTCCAGATACTGTTCCTGTCTGTCAGTGCAGCTTTGAACTAATACCTTTTACTTTTCCATTGTTTGATTAGCCACTGTGAGCAGTCTAATGCGAGTTTTTTATGTGTTAAAGAGACACTTTCACACTGGAGTTAATTTTGACAACCAGTGAATCAAATTAATGAATCTGTGCTCAAGTTTATCTTTAAATGACAAACTTAGCATCCAACTCATGTTGAGGCTAAACAAATTTATTCACAACATAGTCTACTTTAATATGCTTTTGCAGTTTTCAATTTTACTTCTCCCCAACTATCATTGATTCCTGTCTTGTCATCAAAGTCTACCACTTCTCCCTCCCTGAAGCATAAAATGACAGAGATGGGCTGGTGGTATAAGTCATTACCAAAGGGATTACAGCTGTACTGCAGAACCCAGAAGAGGGAGAAGCAATCATTACTGCTTATTATATTTATCACTCATTGTGTGCTAGGCCTGTATAAGCACACTGAGAGAGATATACAATGCATACAATATGTAGGGAAAAGAATGACTGGACATCTTTATATAGTAGAACCTTTTCTCTTAGTGAGTGTGCCAGTATAAAAGCCTGGTCTGAAGGATTTTCGTATGTTATCATCCAGCACTGTGTATTTTTTTACAGCTTCTTGCATGTTACTGTGATATTAACAGTTAAGGTTCTTGTTTCTCTGTTACAGGTAATGTTCCTCCCTTTTGAATGCAAGCATTGTAGCATCCTTTCTAACCTCCCGGGTTTGTTAGACACCTTGAGAGCTCTCCCATCCACTACAGTCAGATTTGCTAAAATTAACTTAAAATCTTTTATACAGCCTTTTTTGTTCTTTCCAAACTCTTAATGAGTTGGGTTTTTTTCCGCATACGAATTCTGCTAAGCCCTTTTTTTCTTTCTGTGTTCTAGTCCTCACAACCTTCTCTTCAAAGCTCTGTGGAGAGCAACTCAGCTTTTTCCTACATTTCCTTCCTATGTTTTTTCTCAGATCTGTTCTTCCAAGAGTATTCTGCCTGAGCACAATGTTGGACCACAGGAATAACCTAGTACTGCCTCCAACCCTGATTAAATAGGGAAGAGTACAGGAAGACAACTAGCATATAGTGATGCTCTTCCCAAAAATACTCTCCCAACCTATTGCTGTAGGGATTTTCTAGGCAGAGTTGCCTTTTGTAGGTAAAAGACCATGATAGATTTCTATTTTATGGACTTTTTAGTCTACCCTTGAATTAGTTTAGTGTCCACAACACCTTGTAGCAAGCAAAGTCACAGATTAATTACAAATTAGGTGAACAATCTCCTTTTGTCTTTGGAATTTCACTGGCTTGTTCTTTGCTGGTCCCCTCTAAAAGCCAATCTTTCAGAAACTCTCCGCCTCACTGGAATTCAACTATCTTGATAACTATCTTTTTAAAGCAACATCAGCTGAGGAAAAAATACAGTAGACACACCCTATCACAATCGTCAGAGACAAAATGAGGTTATCCATACAGCAAATCAGAGCTGAAATATAACTTAGGCATCTGGAATTGTAGTGGCTATAGAGAAGGCCAAAGGACACTTGCTTTTTTCTGTTCTCTCTGAACCTCTCTATATTACTTCATTATGGGGGGAATAATAATCTTATAGCCCAGGGATGGGAGTCTAAAAGACCATATTTTTATTTTTTACTCTTGTACTTCTGCTGAGTTGACTACAGACTTCTTATACTTCTTTGGGCTTGATTCTTTTCCTGCCATGTCACATAGTCCATGTTTTCGTATAAGTTGAATGGAAAAAGCTTAATGTTTTGAAGAATTGTTGAACAGTTATAAATGTGACAATTTCACAAGAGAAAATAAAAATCTATACAGTGAAGTGAAATTCTGAGTGTACAAATAGCTAGAATTTTGTAAAAAAAACCTCTTAGACCTTCTGTGACCAGAAGTCATTGTTGGTGTGTCCCCTAGTAAAGAGAGGACTTGCCACTTTCCTGCACTGTAAACCTGTCATTAGACATCAGACTTACTTTTGTTTTACTGAATGTTTAAGGGGTTTTGTGAACAACTTCCTGTGAATAGGAGATGTATTATAAATAATTTAAAACACTGACATGTGTGAACATACATATTCTTGTGTTTGGGGAAGAGGGGTTGTGTATATATGTAGATGCATACACACAAGAAAAATTATATCTAGTAGGTTCCATTTTAGAACTATAAAACATGATGAGGTATGAAGTCTGTCACTTGTCCTTTTAATATTATCTGCTGGCTTTCACTGCAGTGCAATTCTAGGGAAGAAAAACATTATCTTTTATTTAAAAAAAAAAAAAAAATTCTTTTTTCCCCTCTCTTGATAGCACCCTTTTGAGTTTTTGTAAGACTCCAACAGCTTAGAGTATGTTTCAGTGGAAAAAAAATTAGTGTTGAAAAAGACAAGCCTATTGCATGAAATCACATAGCTCTGCAAGTTTTGTGGATGGGTAATATAGAAGAACAACATAGCTGTTTGCCATGTGAGTGGATTGAAGCATATTTGCAAAAACGTATCGTGTAGACTGTGTCTTAAGCAGTGGAATATTTACGCCTATATATATCTATGTTACCTTTATTGCACCACATAGAAGGAATAAAGTAGACCTTTATTACTCATGAGCACATTTGTTGAGGATGTAGTAATGGCCAGTATAATGTCAGCATTTGTTAATAACTGCCAAAACACGTTTTATCATCTACACAGCAAATCTGAATGACTAATATTTACACAGCTTTATTTCTCCCTGGCTATGATTTATCCAGAGTTATTACTAATTTTTTAGACCAGTTTTGTCCACCTCTAATTCATTTGGCGGGGCAGAAGAAATGCCTGACATTTGAAAATCTATAAGGAGCTTTATAGGAAAAGATAAACCGATGTTATGTCTTGACTTGCTGAAAAAGCTCAAGTAGCCAAATAAAATTAAATAAAAACATTCATTTCATGTAATGAACTTTGTGATATGTAATGTTCATGTAATGAACTCAGTGAAGAATTGGAGAGTTTGTGCTTATTTCATTTTCATGCACTTTGAATAAAGCAGCTGATGATGGATGAGAATCCAGGGGTACTATAGATCGTAAGAATACGTGCATCTTTTTATGTGCCGCTGTGGTGCAGAAATAAGAAAAACCTTAGAAAAGTTTTGTGCTTTTGACAATTCCCACAGGAATGCTAGAGCATACATTTACTGTTTTTTTTTTCTTTTCCCTAATGCTCTGTCCATAACATCAGCATCCTTCCTGTGAGTGACATGGATGATCGCTTGGGCTTAAAACATCCCTTCCTCCTGCATATGGACTATCACAGTGTCTGACTTTATTTTCCCCAGGAATGCTACGGAACTTGATTGTTAGCCATGAATTCCACCAGTAGAGCCATCATAGCTCAGGTTTCATTTCTACTGCTTTGCTTACTAGTTTGTCTACTGAGTCCTTTGTTTTCCCAGCAGTCCGTTCATACTGCCATGAGTCTAGGTAGTTTTTCTCTTCTCTAGGTTTCTATGAGGCCTCCAAGCTGCGCCTAATTTTCAGAACATTTCTAACAATGAGAAACTTGTTTATTTCTTCTCCTGCTTCTGCTTACAATGTCCCCTCCTGTTGTAAGACATGCCAAGCCTGTTTACTAGCATATGCTGTTTCCATGGTGTCATCATTTTGGCTGGGATAGAGTTAATTTTTTTCCTAGTAGCTGGTATAGTGTTATGTTTTGTGTTCAGTATAAGAAGAATGTTGATAACACACTGATGCTTTCAGTTGTTGCTAAGTAGTGTTTAGACTAAGTCAAGGATTTTCCAGCTTCTTATGCGCAGGCAGCAAGAAGGCTGGAGGGGCACAAGAAGTTGGGAGGGGACACAGCCAGGACAGCTGACTCAAAGTAGCCAAAGGGGTATTCCATACCATGTGATGTCATGCCTAGTCGTATTGGTTTTATGTGGCAAGGTTTTGGTAGCGGGGGGGGTTACAGGGGGGGCTCCTGTAAGAAGCTGCTGGAA